>NC_140492.1:62255759-62488259 GCF_964271855.1 Acomys minous
GAGGAGATGTGTCCGCACGGGCGACTCAGTTCAGCCACATGGACTGACGGCCAAGTAAAACCTCTGCCCTAAGCATCGTTGTGTAACTGTAGACTCTCTGACATTGCCTTTCTTCATTACAACCACTGAGCACTGAACCATTAGACATGCAGTAGGGCCAATAATCTATCCACGATGAAGAATCCATCTGAGCTAAAGGCATTAAACAGCCCCATGGCTGTAAATGGCAAGGAAACTGTTATGGAGAATAAACATAGTGTCAGCTAATTCTTATAAAGTAGCTCTGTGTGTGAGGCACAATCCTTGAGGTTTTTCCTATAGGCCCTTAACCTGTGGCACCAAGGATGGATCAGAATCCAGCCAAAAAGTAGGTATTTTAGACTGAATTTTTAGTTCTGATTATTTCAACGTCATGACACCTAAAAGGCCATATACTTTTGATGCAAAGACACAAAGAGATTAGCTTTTAAAAATATAAAGAGAAAGATGCAAGATTCAAACAACAATTCCATGAAATCTGTAAGGGACATCAATGCCAGACCATGTAGACTTAAAATAAATAAAGATGTAATGACTATAAATATACAAACACCTAAACACAGGCACAAAAATACACCATGAACAAAAACAACCAAAACAAGGAAATCTAAGAAGACATGTTTGAGATTTCAAGGACCCACTTTGAACAATGAATAAAATTAGACAGAAATACACACACACACACACACACACACACACACACACACACACACACATGAAGCTATATTTACAGACATCCAACAACCGGACCATACACTCTCCTCAAGTCCATGTGTGTTACTCTTCAAGACCAATTATATGCTAAACTCAAGCAGCATGCCTCAGTAAATTAAAGTGATTTAAATAATGAGAACGTGTGGTCTCTTACCATAAAAGAATCACGAAGGCTCAGTTATAGAAAAATTTGGGGATATCCCAAGTGTATGAAAATTAAGGAGCACAGACCTAGATAGCTGATGATTCAAAAGAGTTGAAAGGCAAAGAAGATAACATTTTGAGATAATGAAAACGAAGATCGGTCAAAGCTTAAAGACAACTGAAGATTAAGGGAAAATATAGAATATGTAACTGTCTCTCACACTATTAACCCAACATCCCATCGGGAGACACTACAAAACTAAGACCAAACTAAACTTAGAACAAACAGAAAGAAGGGTTATGGTGGACACTGATGATGCATCTCATAGACATGACTTATCAATATGCAAATCAAGCCCATAAAGAGACGGCACCTAATATTCTTTGATAGTTAGAATTTTAAAATAAAACCGAACAAGTATAGGAGAGTGTGCAGAGAATTCAGAAATACACACACCCTGCTTATAAGAAAATACATAAATGATATGGCCATTTGGAGAACAAGTGGGAAGATCTTCAAATGATGAAACTTGCAGATTCCGTACAGCCCAGCAATTCTATTCAGAGGTATCTGCTCAAGAAAAGAAAAACCATACAAGTCATAAAAAAATGTTTAAGTGGATGTTGAGGGTAATAACATTCACTTACACTAGTCATCAGAGCCCAAAGATGGGACAACCCGAATTTCATTAGTCAAGAAACTATCGGTAGAAGGGAAGGTGGTCCATCCAGTAAATAGGGATCAAGTGCATGACACAGCATGGAGAAGCCTTGTGAGTGTCATGCACACTGAAAGAAGCTGGTTACAAAAGGCCACAAATCATAAAATTCCATTCATATGAAAGCCTAACAACAACAATATTGTAGACAGAAAATAGATTGACTGTTGCCAAGGGCCAGGGAGATGGGAGAGTTGGGAGTGATGGGTGATGGGTAAAAACGATAGGGTTTCTGATGACAAAGACTAACAAATCACAAAACTGAACATTTTAAATGAATGCCTTATGTACTTAACATTATGTTTTAATAAGGCCTTCTAAGAGTTATATGATTTAAGAGGAAGGTGACCAGAGGGTGCATGGGGAGAAGAGAAGAAACCAGGTGTGAACATGATCAAAGCTCCTTATAAATGGATGAAATGTCATAATGAAGCCTGTTATCTTGTAAAATTAATATATACTAACACAAATTTACATTTGAATTAATTCTCTACTTGTCTGGTATCGTTCATGATGAATACATAGACAAACAATAGTGCCTTAGTTTGCTTTCTGTTGCTATGATAAACACACGAGCAAAAGGCATCTTAGGGAGGTAAGTATTTACTTCATCTTACAGGTTACAGCACGTCATAAAAGGAAGGGAAGGCAGGAACCAGAAGGCAGGGACCAAAGCATGACCACAGAGCAATGTTGCATGTGGGCTTGCTCCTGCTTTTACTCAGCCTACTTTTTACTCAACACAGGACTACCTACCTACCCAGCGGTGGCACCATCTACAGTGGGTTAGGCATTCCCACATCAATCACCAATCAAAAAAAAATGTTTCAAAGACTTTCCCATAGCAATCTGATAGAGGCAAAGTCTCCGTTAAGGCTCCCTTTCCTCAAGTGACTGTAGATTATGTCAAGTTAAGAAAAACTAGCTAGGACAGAGGTATAGAAGGATAGATAGATAATAAATAGTTAAACAACAGACAGATAGATAAAAAGATGGTAATTATTACATACCTATTATTTACCTATGTGTCACATAATACTATCATGAAGAAATAGTTATTTTAATAGTTATTTTAAAATAGCACTTGCCATAGACAAGCACCAATTAAATCCTAAATTATATGCAGTTTTCCACCACTTATATTTCCCTCGTCTAATTCAGACACAAGACTCTTAGAGTAAAATGAATGTAATAGTCAAATACAACGTGGCCTCTAGCAGTACGTCCAGCCATTATTTTAAAAATATGATATATCACAGTCCTATCACCATCAGTGCTGGATTATCTTCACCTCCAACATCCCCCAGGTCCTGAGCATCTCACCCACGCCCCCTCATCTCTGTGTGCTTCCTGGTATATGAGTAGGAACCAGTTTTAATTGTTCCATGGTGTCTGTGTGTGCTGCGTGTTCACATGTGTACACGTCTGTCTTTATATCTATGTGTTTGTCAGGGAAGGGGTTAAGTTGAGTTTAAATAATATCGGGGTGGATTGCTTAACAGCCTCACTAGGACTCTCTATTCCGGTATCACTCATAGATGGTACAGCACACGAATAGCCAGCTCTCAGCCCGCCCCGCCCCCCTGCTAATCTGGTAAAATATCTCTGTCAGTCCTTGCAGTGGGCAGACATCAACCACCGGCCGGGAAGTTGTATTTCTTCCCATTAGATCTGCAGCTTAAATGAATTAGGATCTATCCTCTTGTAATTTGGCAGTCTGTTAAAAAAACCAAAGGACTGAAAATAATCCCAGCTGGGGATGGCCTAGAACTTCTCAGAAAAAGGAGGAAGCTTTTAAAGTTGCTTTGTTCTTTCTCACCTGCCCTCCTTCCTACTCATCCCTCTGATTGTACAAAACAAACAAGCCAGGGAGGGCTTCCCTGGAAGTCCCCACCTGGCGAGCGGGCTGCGCTCCACTAATGCGGACCCCTCTCCCAGGCATCTGCTCAATCACTTTCTATTTTTGTAACTCAATTAAGTGCTGCCTAATTTCACATCAAATTAGTCCTTAAAGCAAACTCATTAAGTGTTGGTATAAAATATGTAGTATTTTGATTGCTTTTGAATACTGGGAAATTTTACATTCTTCACCTAACTTTTGAAAAGTGAAAGTACTGTGAAAATGTTTTTAAAAAGAAGGCAAGCAACAGCAAATACCTCTGTTTTCTCCACACAGTCTCTTTCTTAAAGCTCTAGGTACGTAGACTTGCAATGCGAATGAATCCTGCAGAAACTGTATTAACAGACCTGTAATTCTGCAGATAACAAAGAAACGTTTCACAAATACTCATTTTTGCTTCTTAAAATCCTTTCTCAAACACAAGTAGTTTTGTGCTGGGAAAGGATGTTGGCACAGAAGATGCCGGCACAGCATTGCTTTTCCATGCTGAGATTTCTTACTGAAATATCAAACTAAAACTCATAGACATAAAAAAAAAAAAACCTCATGGACGTTTATGTAACCTTAATTGTTAACATGACAAATTATAGAGCATCCAGGTTTCACCAGTTATGCTCCAGCTGTGGATTTGTTGCTTTTGCTTGAAATGTCTATTAAGTGTTCTCTGTGACCTCTGGCTTCTTCCTAAATGGCCGAGAATAAGAATGGTGAACAAAATTACAGGTTGTTTTAAAAATCACTAGCATTTCCTAGTCATTTCTTTTGGAAGTAGGAGAAAGCAATCAATATTTATTTTTTTGGTTGTTGTTGGTTGTTGTTGTTGTTGTTGTTGATTTTTAAGGGGCTTTCTCTTGAAATCTGACTTCAATCAAGGTTATGTTCTACGGATATTGTAGAATTTATCTACAAGGGAAAAATGTTCTTTCACTTATGAAAATTCTATTAAAGGGTCTTCTTGATTTTTTTTTGAATATAGTTTGGGGGAAATTGGCAACATTAATAAATCACTCTGCAAACTAAAAGGTGACAGGGCTTTCATGATTATGGGGACAGCGGTAGGTTGTGGGGGAACTGGAGACAAGAGGATTCTTTCCTGTGGAACACAGCTAAAACCATGATGACCCACCCTCAAATTTCAGCTAAACCTTCAAAGGAAATCGGTTACCTAGAGAAATATTCTATTTATTGTCCTTTGGAGAGTGAGGGTGGAACTGTGGTCACATTTTTGGGGAGGTCATAAAAGAGAGGCCAGAACCTGGGCATGGGGGTGCATGCCTTTTATCCCAGCACTCGATAGGCAGAGGCAGGCAGATCTCTGTGAGTTCAAGGCCAGCCTGGTCTACAGAGCAAGTCCAGGACAGCCAGAGCTACACAGAGAAACCCTATCTTGAAAAACCAAACCCCTGGCCCCCCCAAAAAAGAGAGGCCAGACAGCTGAAATCTGCAAGGAGACATTGGAGAGTTAGATGACTGAATTAAGAGCAATTTGAGTATATTTTCTGCCTATGTCTTACCTTTCTAAGTGTAAGCTGTCAGGCTCACGCAGACTTCCCTTCCATGCTTCTTTCGGCTGTCATGGTACTAAGTATAAAAAACAACACAAATATTCACAAACCGTAATATTTGGCAGAAAACAAATTGAGACTCCTGGGCAAAGAGGCAGTGTCTGATGTGGAATCAAAACTTTTCCTTGTTCAGATTTATTCATTTTGTGGCAGTAAGTGATCCTAAAAAATATTGCTGTGCCGGTTGTGGAATCTCGCTCCATGACTAAGGAAAGCTCCTAGGCCAGGAGTGTGTTGGAGGTGGGCCCATACGGAGGCCCTGAGAGGCCAATGTGTGAAGCCAGGAAAATAAAGCCTGGATTGCCTTGGGCATGAAGACATTGGTGATGCCAGGGCCATGGTATACCTGCCAACGAAAGCACAAACCCGGTGTGGAACCAGTGTTAATCCAACCAGCCAAGAATAAGACCCACTACCATTAATTTTGAGTCAAACTTGAAGCAAACTTGATTTTATTGGAGTGCACCCAAGAGTTCCTAAGTTAGGTTAAAGAGAGAGTCCCTGAGTCCATTCCTTGGGCCCCTTTTCAAGAGTAAAATCAAAATTAGTTGCAAAGCAGGTGTACAGGAAAGAGACAATGGGGCAATAAAGAAATGCAGAAAAGTCTAAGAAAAAAATGCATCATTTGGTTACAATGTGATTAGCGAGGGTGAGGGATGGTCAGAGTATTCTCAAAAACAAGTCAAGGTCATGTGTTGGGGCAGGTCAGGCTCCAGGAAACAGACTTAAAAACAGCAACTCAGCTCTTACAGTAAATGGAACCTTATTTTTAACAATGCAGGGTAGTGGCTCCTGCCTTCAAAATGGAGTCAGGTAGGATCCTCACCAGACCAAGGGTGGAGGGTTGCAGTCAACAAAGCTAAAAGGAGTTGGAGATCTGCAGAGTGCTTTGACATCAGACATGGGGATGCAGAGTTTGGAGTATGCCCTGGTAGTTTCAGGTCTTGCTTTGGTCCAGTATTTCTTCACTATGCTTCCTTCCCTCCCTTTTGAAATAGTAATGTATATATATTCTGTGCCATTGTATGTTGGAAGTATGTGATCTGCTTTTTTATTTCATAGGGGATTACACTTAAGAGTCTGTCACATCTTTGAACTTTGGACTTTTAAACAGTACTGAGACTTGATAGACTATGGAGACTCTTAAGGTTGGACTGGATGCATTTTTTTTTTCATTATGATATGGCTACAAGCCTATGGGGGCCAGGTAATAAGAGTTTGAATAAGAATGCTCTCTATAGGCTCATATATTTTAAGACTTGCTCATTAGGGGGTGGGGCTACTTGACAGGGATTAAAAAGTAGGCCTTTGTTGGAGTGGGTGTGGCTTTGTTGGAGAAAGTATGCCACTGGGATGGTCTTTGGGCTTCCAAATGCTCAAGCCAGGCCCAGCATGAAAGGACCAAAGCTGGCACAAGACGTACCAAGACCAAGTTCTCAGCACAAAGGGCAAGGAGTAAGAGACAAAGACAGAGGACAAGGGAGAAGGGAGAAGAATCAGAAAGATAGAGAAGGGGACAAAGGACAGCCTCTGGATAGAGAGGAGACAGATGTGGCACAAGGAGAAACCTGTGTTAGCATGAGTCGGATTGTTTTGATTGGGCATGCTAATTAGGTGAGCGAAAAAGAGCTTTTGATTGCTGGACTTCAGTACTTTGATAGCTGAGTCTAGGTGGTCAGCCTCAGGAGAAGGAAGTGGCCAAATAAGGAAATGTGTTGTAATACTGATAAATACAGAGGCCATACAATAGGTCTGGTATGAGGAGATTTATTGTATGGAGGCAGAGAGAGAGAGAGAGAGAGACAGAGACACAGAGACACAGAAGGTGAGAGAGAGGGAGGGGGGAGAGGGAGGGAGAATAACCGAAAGACTCAGGAGGAGGGAGAAAGACAGAAAGATGGGGGAACAGGGGGCACCCCAAACACAGAGTGGAGGAGAGAAACCTAGGCAGGAGGGTAGGGGGGAAGCAAAGTGACAGGCCGGTCTTCCATATTTGGTGCGCAGCTGACGCACATCTGGCGCACAACTGGCAGCTAAGCGACCTAGAGGCAGGCTAGCAGCTGCCTCTAAGCTAACACCTTGTTGGCTAGCTTTAGGAATGTTTAGCGAGGGAGAGGAAAAGAAGGGAACAAGGCTAGAGTCATGTTTGACACACTTAGGCCTACAAGAGCCCTTCACTCTCTCTTCTTCCTGCTGCCTTCAGAGCCAGGTATTAGAACTGTCAACTACCATGTCCCATTCCACCATATTGAGCGAGATTGTTTCCCTGTTAGCCCTGTCTGGTTCCAGGTGATGGCAGAGATGTTGATGAAGACAGAGTTCCAAGTCTAAGCAGTATCACTGAGGCACCTTTGGGGCTCAGGCCGACTGAGGGAGTAAGTTTTAATCAGGACTTTATTATGAAAACAGTCTTGTGTTTAATTGAGAAGGGACTGGGACCTCCCGTCTGTATTTTTGAAACAATCAGGGAGGGTCATAGTCATTGGTATTTGGCAGAATAGATGAGGATACATCTGTCCCTACTGGCAGCTGAAGGCTGAGACATTCAGGTAACATAAACACTTACCACACAGCCAGGTATAATTTAAAGGGGCCATAGAGATGGTTAATGACAGCAGACATTTATTGAAAACCTAATGATATGGCAGGTAATATTCATTCAAATGGATGATTTCATTTAGTCTCCTAACACAGGACATTTTATATCATGCACTACCAAGACACAGAAAGCTACTACCTTCACGATAAGTGTTCGGCTTCTTCAGTTATGGGGGTTACAACAACAAATAGGCACATTTGCCGTGCTTACGATCTACTGTTTAAGTGAAGATTTCCATTTTCTGGTGAGAAAACAGGTTCAAATGATCTTGAGTGAGCCTCAAGATCTTGTTAAGAAATGGAGAAACCAAGATCGAAACCAAGGCGCTTAGTTCTAGGATCCATGTTTTTAGTTCCCTGTAGTACTGTTTCTAAAGATAAATATTAATATTCCCAAATTTGGAGTGCAGTCTCATTGTCTCTCTTAAGGTATCAGGAAGGTCTTCACGCAAGATGCAATATTTTAAGTGGTGTCTTTGCAGGATTATGAAAGCAGAATGGTGCACACTTTGCAAGGACGATTTCTTTCTGGTGCGTTGCCAAGACTAGTGGTTTTGGACGTATTTTTATTCCACTCAAGTTTGACCACAGTCTCAAGAGAGGTAGCTTACATCTAATATATATGAACTGGTGTTAAAGATCTATGTAAGCTGCTCAAACTATGATACTAACCAAGGACAATATGTGTAGTAAACTTTGAACCCCTACCCAGATCTAGCCAATGGACAGAACATTCTCCACAATTGAGTGGAGAGTGGGGTCTGACTTTCACAGGAACTCTGGTGCTCCATGTTTGACCACGTCCCCTTGTTGGGGAGGCCTGGTGGCACTCAGAGGAAGGATAGCAGGCTACCAAGAAGAGACTTGGTACCCTATGAGCATATACAAGGGGAGGAGGTCCCCCTCAGTCACAGTCATAGGGGAGAGGAATAAGGGGAAAATGGGAGGGAGGAATGGGAGGATACAAGGGATGGGATAACAATTGAGATGTAATATGAATAAATTAATAAAATATATTAAGAAAAAAAGAAAGATCTATGTAGCCTCATAGCTTCAGAGAGTTTCAGCCCACCATGGTGAGAAGGGCAGTGTGGAGCAGCTGGGCTCATGGCAGTGGGAATGTGTGCTGGACGCTGTTCATATTACAGTGGACCAGAAAGCAGAAGATGCCAGGTAGAACCATGAAAGGTCTGCCTATAGTGACCTATGTCTCTGAGCTTGGCTCCACCCCCTAAAGGCTCTACTGTTGCAAGTGTTCCAAACACGAGCTTGTGGGGAACATTTCAGATCTAAACTGTTGCAAACATATATCTGAATGTTAATGTGATATTTTAGCTGTTTTGGAAATTCAGTGGAAAAAAAAACAGACAGCCTATGGGTGAGACTATCAGGTACTTTCCTACTGCTATGAAAAATACCACGACCAAGGCAACTTATAGAAGAAGTAGTTTATTTAGGGGTTTAATAGCCCATTGCCGACATGGAAGGGAATGTGGCAACCAGCAGGAGAGCATGGTGCTTCAGCAGCTGAGAGCTCACATCTCAAACGGCAATCAGGAATCAGACATGCAAGGGGGTATGGTATGTGACTACTGAAACCTTAAAGCCAGCCCCGTGCGACAAGCTGCCTTAGCCAGTGTCCCATTGCTGTGAAGAGACACCATAACCAGGGTAACTCTTACACAGGAGAGCTCTTGACTGGGGCTGGCTTATAGTTTTGGAGGTTTGGTCCCTTATGCGCATGGTGGGAAGAACACAGCCACAGGTGTCCCCAGTGAGGTCAAGCTGATAGCGCATCATCTTACTGGAGACCCTGCATGATGTTGCTTGTGTGCCGAAGTTCATCCAGCTTCCGTGGGATTAGAGTCACAGTCTCCTCTACACACAAAACCAAAACAAGCGAGCTTTATTTTTCTCTACTACACGTCCATCGGGACTGCAATTGTCTTCTCTCTGTTCTGAATTTTGTGTGTTGCTGCCTGAGCACTTGCATGCGTAGAGAGACACATGTGGAGACCAAGGGCAGCGTTGACTGTCTTCCTCCACTGCTCTCCACCTTGCTTCCTGAAACAAGGTGTCTCGGTGAACTTGCAGCTCACACATTTGTCTAGACTGGCAGGCCAGCAGATGCCAGGGATTGTCCTGTCCCTGCCCCCTCAGGGCTGGGATTATAGGTGCATACTATGGTGCCTAGATTTTTATATAAGTCGTAATGATTGCATTTAGGTCCTCGTGCCTACAGAACGAGCCCTTTCCCAACTGGCCATCCCCTCAACCCTGCCATTTGCTGTTGAATTTGTTGGTAAGCTTGTCCTGGGGACAAGATGCCTTTGTCTTTATGGCAAATCTTTCCCAGTGGTCTGTTTGGTGTTTCAGCAAACAGGGTCAGGACACATATGCCTGAACACAAATGGTAGATAATGGTCAATGTGATTTGTTTTTTTGTTTTTGTTTTTCTGCTTTTCCCCCCGAAAGAGGCTGCCAGCTGTTCTGTAGATCAGTGGGCATAACTAGATACATGCAGACACTTTCAGAATTGCTAAAATTAAGAACGCCAAGTATACCAAATGTCAGGAAAGATGTAAAATAGCACGCGGTCTCACATACCGCAGGGGAGAGATTGGCAGCACAACATCTCCCAGAGTCTGTGAAATACTTTGGCAATCTCACAGACCTGACCACAACACCCAGCACACAACCCAGCCATCCCAGCCCCTAATATTTATCCAAGCCAGAGGAAAGCATAGGTCCCTAAAAATAAAAACGATACGTCAGTGTCCATAACTTTCTGTAGTCCTGCAAAACTAGAAATTACCATATTTCTCAGAAAAATCAGTAAATAGGTAAATTGTAATAGATCCCCGTTCAGTGGGATGTCATTTAGCAAATATGTATGCACAAATACATGCGTGTATATTGTGTAAACATAAACGCACATATTGATACCTAAAGGTGAAAACTGTTAATACACAAAGCAATGTTAGCCTCAAAAGTGAGTATGCTAAGTAAGAAAAAAAATCCAACTAAAAGGACCAGGGAGATGGCTCAGTGGTTAACAGCACTGTGTGCTTTTCCAGAGGTCCTGAGTTCAATTCCCAGCAGCCATTTGATGGTTCAAAGCCATCTATACTGGGATCTGATGCCCTCTTCTGGCATACAGTTGTACATGCCGATAGAGCACTCATATACATAAAAGTAAATAAATAAATCTTTTAAAAAATCCAACCCAAACTGTACATGTAGTACAACTCATTTACATAGTAGCACAGGCTGCAATCTAGTTGATGACAAGGGAAGGCCAGCATTTTCCTGGGACTTGGGGAGTGGGTGACACAGAAAAACTATTAAGGGCATGAGTTAATTTTGTGGGTTGATGGATACATCCATCAACTAGATGGTAGTGATGGCTTCATGGGTATTTATAGATGTCAAAACGTATTACACTGCTCCCTTTAAGGCCTGTGGTTTATTGTGTGCCAGCCGAACCTTATTAAAGCTGCTTTATAAGATGGACACTGAGAGAAAATGTGCCACCTAATCTGTTTCTTCAGAATTATCTGGAATGTCTCCCAGCCCTCGTCGTTACCCACGATTTAGTTCTCAGCTGAGTGGAAGCTAGCTCCTTGAGGGGAAACATGCCATTACTGAGCACTGGTCTCCATGATCCATAGCATGATGCCGTGCAGTCATCGGAGGCTCCGAATGCGCAGGTGCGAAGCGAAGGAAGAACTAACGAAGCGAACGCTTATCCGTGATAGCGGCACATTCTTGTCTATGTCCAGTCCCGCAGCTGCCGACTTCCCTCTGCAAGGAGACGTTCCTCTTGACGGACCAGCACCCGTCATTCCAGAGTATCAAACAAGAACCCTTTGTGAGGACTATGTGTATGAAGGATGCGGTTCCTAGTGGGGAGGGGGGTTGGGATTTGTTTCTCCCATCAGAGCAACGAGGCACCCTCTTCACCTATCTTCAGTCTTCAGCACCATTGTATCTTGGACTTGACGCTTCATACCTAAAGTCTGGTCCAGGGACTACCTGCCGATATTCAGAAATCTGAGTGGAAATAGAAAAAGATCTTTAGATAAGGCCCAGGCCAGGAAGTAAGAGCTGGTGTTTAGATCCAAAACCTGTGGCTTATCAAGTGAACCTGGGAAACAAACAAACCAAAAAACAAATAAAACAAGCAAACAACAGCAACAAAACACCCCATTGATCTTGGGCTCCTTTCTCAGCCCTTAAAATGAAGGACAAGGAAAAGCCGCTCTCCGAATGTCCCCGTGCCAACATCCTATGACTGTGCTGCCAAGATGCCAAGACTTAAGACGGACCAGGATTTCAGTGCCCTCTGTGGGAGGGGATAAATGAGGTGTTGGTTGGGGTTTAAGTAAGAGAAGAGAAAGTTTAATTTGAGGAATAATTTATAGCGCCCGACTCAGTTGCGGCTTTATTCTGAACGGAGCACTAGCCACTTGTTCTGCAACTTTTCTGTGTGCGTTTCTTATCCAGGGGTGACAGGCAAAGATTTAGCATGATCTATATTCAATCACTAACAGAGACTGAAATTGTAAATTTTTTTCCTGCCTCTATTTCTAGCTGGCAAGAGTCTTCTTTTGATGATGCCTAATGTGATACAGTCTCTAGGAGAGTGATTGATTGCCAGGTGCAGGCGTGATTAAGCCCGTGCAAATAGGGGGCCCACCCCAGACTCATAAAGTACGTAGCAAAGAGCTCCTTCTCTGTGGGGACACTGTAGCTTTCTTCAGCCTTGCAGCTCATGATAGAAACACCCTCGAGTTAAAAATAAATAATCAGATCCTACTTGTGCACGGAGTAGACTAGAATCCTTCATGGGAGCAGAAAGGGGGAAAAAATAAATAAATGACTGTCAGGACTCAGAGCCAAGAACTTAATTATAAGGACTGAATGCATAATGGCCCTTTAAGAGACTGTGTTATTAGTGCTGCCCTTCCCAGGCTGCGCTTAGGGAGCTGGAGGCACGCAGGATGTGGGTCGCCCAGTTATAGCTCTGTCTTCTGTTGTGCCTTGGAAACCTATGTCAATGGGAAATGGGAAAAATTCTGTTTCTGAGATTCACACCAAAAAAAAAAAAATAAAAATCCTGTGTGTTTTCTGAAAGACTCAAAGAAGAGAAAAAGGAGAGCGAGTAGAATTTGGTATAAAATGGAATGAAACATCTTAAAGGTCACTTTACCCCTCTGTTCTCTAAGGCTCCAGCTACGGTCTTCCCAAAGGAGATCACTTAAGTCCCCTTTTATTTTTGGTACCAACATCCCAAGCACACAACCCATTGGCAATGAGCTCCTTTCTGCCACTCTGGATATGCCAACTTATCCTGTAACCGTACACTCACCTTGAATACCTACGGGGGAGTTGGTTCCAGGACCCCACTTCTACTCCCAGAACCCCAAAAATCCTTGGTGATACAGCACCTGCCCTGTGCCCACCCTCTACCATTCCTGAGAGCCTTTTTTGACTTAATGGAGATAATTAAAAAGATCTGTAAATAACTGCTGATATGGTGCTGTTTGGGGAGCAGTAACAGAAAAATATGGGAACAGGTTCAGTCGAGGTGAGATTTAAAAGGAAGTGCTTCATTGCTGCTTGAATCTGCAGATGTGTAGCATCGTTATAAGAGGCTGACTTATAGCCTCAATTCTACTGTACAGAGAGATGGATTGGGTTAGATGAACCAATAAGAAGTCCTCTTTAGGAAGCATCATAACTCAAGCACCATGGGACTGTGAGAAGAATGGGATACCAATGGCAGGATCTTCGGAAGAATCCTGGTTCTGTAATGGGAGGACGTCCCTATAGATCCTGGACTTGGCTTCTGCAACGCTGGCTGGAGGCTAAAGAGTTTCCACAGTCACCATGTTCCAAGACAAGGCTTGTAGTTCCCCCCCAACAATGCATTTCTCTTTTTTAAAAAAATTGTAGACTTCTGCTGGGTTTGCTGCTGGTGAAGTCCTGCATGTCTTAGCCTGTTCCCAAGCCCAGCAATCAGGGCTCTCAGCTTAGCAGACCGAAGCACACCTAAAACAAAGGGCACAGGCAGGAAGGTAGGATCTTATTTGGTCTGTGTAAGGCCTGGGTTTCCTCACTAAGGGCAGTCCTCACAGACCTTGTGTTTGGGCTTGGTTTGTCTTTTGTGTTGTTTGTGTTGTTGTGTTTGTGTTCTTTGGTTAGTTGAGTTTGGCTAGTTTCAGTGGGGCTTGTGTTTTCATTTTATTTGTTTCCCCACAGCCTCCCTATTTCTTGCTCTTTGGAGTCCCGATGCTGTTGGCCTTTCAGGTCCTATCAGTTTTCACAGCTGCCTTTAAGTCAAACAACCCTTGCAGATGGCTGCTCCTTTGTAATAACACCTTGCTGGATGCACCTGCATAAGCTGTGCACAGAGACACAAAAGAGTATGCGTGGTGTTTTTCCCATTTTGTTTGTCCCCCTATTCTCTGGAAAGGAACCATTCTATGTATACATATAATAAGCTTAAGTTAGGTTAAAATAGCAGCAACTGAATTGCACCCGGGAGACTGAGAGTCTGTCCTTGAGGCTTGGGTGCCTGGGCCCTCAAAGTAACACCACAGTCACTGTCTCTTACTGGAGAGGCCTATTACCCAGTAGCGGTTCAGTCCATTAATGAGGCTGGATGCCTAAGCAGTCCCAATCTGGCACTGAAAACCAGGGAGGTTCCTGCTGTTGGTCCTCAGTCAATAACGGAAGACTGAAAATCCAATTCAGATATTAGTTACAAAATTTGTAGAAGTTGGTAATGGTCAATCAACTCAGAGGCAAGAGGGAAGGTCAAGCAAGCTCATACACCTGCATTTGTAGACAACATGTGCACACATGCACACATGCACACATGTGCATAGGCACACATGCATGCTTGCACACAGTATGAACAGAATCTCATACAAATTTATATTGTAAAATGGTACAAAGAGCATGTAAAACTTTCCTTATCTTCTCACTAAACTAAAGACCCTGAAGCTTGGGACCCTTTCCATTTCTCTCCTAAGAGATTTCTGAGTTAATTCCAGGCATGCAGTTTTTACTAGGATAGGTTATTTGGCTCAGGACCTTGCAGATATCTCCATGCTGTAAAAAAGAGACTGGACTTAATCCCCAGAGAGATTTATCTGCATCCCAAAACTTAGATGCAAGCTCAGATTTACAGTGGCCTTAAGCCTTATCCTCCAAAAACAAAGAAGATTGAAAATGGCTCCTTTGCCCTTTATTCATTGAGAAAAAAAAATCTATTTATTTTACCTTTACATTTGTTAGAATAACAAAACCCAGTAACCATAAGGTAAAGGATGGCTTCCCCAAGCATCAAGTTTGTTCCTCGTTCATATCATAATCCAATGTTCATGTTCTTGGCCTGTGGGTCTGCTCTGCTCCATGTCATCCAGGCATGCACATCCAGCAATGCATTTGCCATCTTCACTGTGATTTGCAGGAGAATGTGGAGGAGGGGCTGCTCTTTCTCAAGAGCCTTGGCTGGCAGCAGCACCAGTGTTACTGACTCATTCGTAAGGCCAAACTCACTGCCAAGGAGTCTGGAGAACACGTCCTAACTTCTCGCCAAGGGAAATCAATTGCCAGAGGAAATTAATTTGGTCAAAGTCCATATTGACCATAGAAAATAGAAAGAGTAACATGAAAGCCAGATCAGAGGACTTGTAGACAAGTTAATTTAAAGGTATTACTTTTTTTTTTAAAAAAATGCATGTTTTTATTAATTCTTTGAGACTTTCACACAATCTGTTTCATCACATGCATCCCCCCTCCCCCACCCCTCAACACCCCCCCCACCCCCCCACCCCCCCCCACCACTCCACTCATCATCTCTACTGCCACCATGGTCACTTTTTATTTTCCTGGCCTCTGTCGTCACTCCAGGTTATATATTCTTATCTACAGATTTGGAGCTAGCCTCCACAAACAAGAGAAAACACACAGTGTTTGTCTCTCTGGGCCCCGGGGAAGTGTGGAATCAGCCTGCCGATCCCTTCTTTCACTCCTTGCCTCGTGACAACCTGGTAACATTGTCAGGCCCTTTTGTGCTGTTGCCTTGCTCCTCCAGAAGCCAGTTCCATTCTAGATGACTTGGTGCCACAGAGGTCACTCACACTTATCCTTGAGTCCATCTGTCCTGCATTGGCCGATTTTGATCACCAGCCTCTGTGCATGTGGTCACACATGGAATTCTTTTCTGTTTTTCCGAACGTCTTAGATTTGAAAGTGTCTGTTGCTCATCTCTAGGCATTGATGCAGTTCTAATGGGGAAGTACTGGGAGCAGGGACAGCCTGTGTCCTGCCAGAGACTGCTCACTTACAGCTGCTACAGCATTCTTGTTTAGAGGCGTGAATGGTTCCCCATGGTTTCCAGAGTGTCTCCCTCTCTAACTTATATGGACCATATCTCTTTAATTTCTGTATTTTGATGCTTTGACACCACCGGAGGGACTATATATAGAGCTCGGAAATTAGCCAGTTCCTAGAGGTTGTACGTATCTTAGCCAGAGGCATGGTTTCTTATAGCCAATGCAGAGCCTACACTCCGAAAACCTCTTCAATGCATTGTCGCTGGCTATCCATCTGCCTTAATAACTGGGGTCCCCCGGAAACAGAGCTAACAGGATGAATGTGTATAAAGAGAACGTTAACTTTTTCTGTTGTCCAAGCTACACTCTCTTACCTCTGGCTTCCAGCTGCGGAAATACTTGGAGTTACATGTCTGTTGAGCAGAACCCAGCCTTCTGATTGAGTGCTATGCCCCCTCTGGCCTTTCCTTCTCAGAGGAGGATACTTTGCTAGCTCCTACTAAAGGATTGGGGGATTTTCCCATCTTGTGTTCTGATCACTCACCCAGCCATCCAACGTCTCATTCAAAACTGTGACGTATTTACTATGTGTCAAAGGCTACGTTAGATTCTCGGAATGAAAGCAGGTCCTTACTGTCACTCAGTATACAACGTAATGATAGAAGTAATTTCCAATAAAAAAAATAAGATTTCACAGAAAACGGTCCAGGCTATAATAAGTCTAGTGGACAGCATGTTGTAGGAGTGTGACAATGCTAGCTCCCTTCCCTTCCCCTCCCCTTTTTGCCATGACTCTTCCTGCCATTTGCCTTTCCCTCCTTTGCCTCCCTGGCACCATTGTACCATTGTACCACTGCTTGCACCATCATCTGAGTATCTCCTCCTGGCTTCCTACTGTTTTTCTTTCATAAGAAATGAAGTCCTGAAGATGTGTCTGGGATTCAGTGAAAGATTTAAGCAGGATTTGGGCAGCTGAACTTAGTTTGTGACGTCTGCATTGGGGTAATGAGCTATCTGTGCACACATACAACCCAGTGTAGAAGAGAAAAGCAACGCCTGCTCTAACTGCTCTCTTTGGGAATAACATGGGCGCTAGGACAAAGTAATATTACTACACTATTGGCCCAGCACAGTCAATTTAAAAACGTTTGTGTGCAAATACTAACAAGGGACACATGTTACACTCCCACATACATATAAAAGAGCTGCGTGCCAAAGTGTTCGGAATACCAACAGAAAGCAAACTCTTCTGCCTGAATAACCAGAGCCATTTAAAATGGAGATGTGTGCCAGAATACCCAGGAAACCAGACAGGGTCAGAGGCTCTTGCCTCAGGGTGCTTCCTGCTTTGCTTGCTGTACAACATCCCCTCACGGGAACCTAGGGCAGTCATCTTGGTGTGCCTGTCATCTCTTGCTCTTGTTTCTGCAAAGCTATTTATGAAGGGCTTTACTGGAATGAGGCGTGGCTGTCTAATCTGAGGGACATGATCATTATCATGTTTAGATACCAGTAGCTCCTCAGCCTGGGGCTGGAAGCAGGCAAAGGGGATCATTGGATATTCATGGTACTTCTAACCCTGCTATGCAGGCACAAAGGACATTACCTATTCTATCTATCTTTATTTATTTTGTGTGTGTGTGTGTGTGTGTGTGTGTGTGTGTGTGTGTGTGTGTGCCCCTTCTCAGACCTACAGGTGGCCCGGTTTCTAATCTGCTTTTGATCTTTCTTGCTGTGTCTTGCTTTCTCAAGCCTCCTTCCCCTCAGGCTTTACTCTCTTGCCTAATCCCTGTCTAGGCAAGCTTTTCTGGTCCGGACCTTCCTCAGCCACTGTTCTGCACAGCCCTAGGCAAATGGGTTCTCTAAGGCTGCGTAGAGCGAAGCCCGACAACACTGCAGGTGCACCTGCTCCCGGGCAGGGCAAGGATACAGAGCATCCATCCCTTCGGATGTGAGATAGATCCAGGAGGGATGGTTTCAGGAGAGATGGGACGCAATAGCTTGAATCTTGGATTCTTACCCTCTGCAACTGAAGATAATGGCAAGCTGTATCAGGACTTTATTTATTTTATTTTTTCATTTTGTGCTGAGTTTGCTTGTGGACAAGTAACATAGCAACTGGATTTTCTTCCTCTGCCGTTGTTAGCAACTGAAGTCAGAAGAGTCATTTTTCCTCCTGGTTTCATTTAGAGATTGAGAAACGTTTTGTTCTCACTCTCAACGAAATCCCCACTGTCTATTTGGAGAAAATGTCTCTCTCTTGCCTTATTATGGACTGCTAGCATCAGGGAGCTAGGTCAAAATGAAGTGGCAGCAGGGGCAGGGTACGGGGGATGGGGTGGAACCATTGCTTTTGTCAAAGGGCAAGAACTAAGTTGTAGGGTTTTTGACGGGGGACAGTTGGCTGTGATTAGGGGGATAATTTAACTCTTGAAGGCCAAATTCGATGAGCCCAAGCTTTTCCGTTTGCAGGTACAAGGCTAAAAATGAAACTTTGACTTGTTTAGCAGCCATGTTGTCCACCGTGTTTTAGATCATTCTGCCTTACTTCCGGCCAGTGAGGCAATGCTTCATGGGAATAACATTCTTGCCACTTCTTCATCAGTGGGTGTTACTCTTCAAGGCTTGTGCAATACAAGAGCTGGAAGGAAGTTCTACAGCTATCCAGACCAATGAGCTTGTATTCCTGATTGATAAACAGAAGGAGGGAGAGAGAGAGAGAGAGAGAGAGAGAGAGACAGAGAGAGACAGAGAGAGACAGAGAGAGAGAGCACAGATGCTTGGCTGGGGTTAACTTAAGAGCCAAACGGTGCCAAGTCTTGAATTTTAGTCAAATGTCTTATCTGCTATGTCCTTGCTGTTTCTAGAGAATTCTTAGTCATTTGACTATAAGGAGCTACTCCCCAACCAGTTGTACATGGAGGAGAAGCATTGCACTGTAGGAAACACTTAAATTAGTTATTGATGGTAAAGAAGTGCCTGCTGCTGCTGCTGCTGTTGCTGCTGCTGCTGCTGCTGCTGCTGCTGCTGCTGCTGCTGCTGCTGTTGTTGTTGCTGCTGCTGCTTCTGGAAGCTCATCATTCTCACATCCTCATTGCTACCCGTTTCATCAAACAGCACGCTGAGATGATAGCTGCGCAGAAGGAAAAAGGCCAACTGTATTACGTTGTGTCTGAAGATGCCCTTTTCTTTTGGACAAAAAATAATTGTCCGAATGAAATATTTATTTTCATAATATACAGTCACACTCCTTTTTTAAAAAAACTTTCTCCTCCACGATAACACATACAGTATTTAATGGGACCAAAAGCAAACTCCTCACTTGGAGTAGAGGAGCATTAGAGAGATGAAGGAGGATCACCGCTTACTTGCAATCTCAAAATTAATTTAAAAGATAGTTGTAACCATGATTGCTTTTTAATTAGGCACATAAATTTTTAATACAATTAATATACAGCAACCACCGAACACCACTTCCCAGAGTCCCCAACGACTCCTCCCACAAGACCAGCTGCTAGAAGTGGATTTTTGTGGTCAAATGAGTTTGAAAAATGCAAACAGTGTCATCTCTCAAAAGGATGAGATCCATAGTGTACAGGTTTTAATCCTTTGAGGTCTCTTGCTGATGATAATAAAAAACACATTTCTGGTGTTATTTTTATCACAGATCCATTTTTACATTTTAAAAAAATACCAGTGGTATGGATATTACATTTTATAATACATGTTGTTATTTTATTAAGCTGGGGACTGGGGAGAGGGCTCAGCCAATTAAATGGCTGACACACAAGCTTGAGGATCTGAGTTTGGGTCCCCAGTTCCCAGGTAAATACCAGGCACAGAAGTGGCAGGTGTAGCCCTGGAGACCCCTGGCCAGCTGGCCTAGATGAATCCATGAACTCAGAGTCAGTGAGAGACCCTGTCCCCCCCAAAAAAATGACATGAAGAATGCCCGAGAAAAAAAATGCCTGTTCTCAATCTTTGGCTGCCATAAGCATATGGACACACAGCTACAAGCACCAGCATATGCACATGCCCACACCCACACAGACACATACATGTCACACCCATAACTATTAATACATTGAGAACAATAGAATTAAAAACAAGGAGTTGAATCTTTGGATCCTAGTCTAGAAATATGACTAATAAATATAGCTACAGTCATAAAATAGGAAGTAACTGCTGTCCTACTTTAAGGCTGTAGGAAAACAAAGATGCATTAAGTGGGGTCTAGGATAAATGGCCTGTAGCCTGAGGCCCTGTCTAATGGGCCAGAAAGTGAAAGTTCAGTGAGAGCAGACTACACAGAGGAACAGAAGACTCCAGTGCTCACGCAGACTGAATGTTGAGGCCAGAGGCCCAATAAGGTGACACTGCATGGAGAAAGAGCTCTGGAAGCCCTTGGCAACAGCCAAATACAGCCTTCTCTCTGCATAGGAGAAGCTCAGTGAGGCCTGGTAGAAAGAACCATATCTGATCATCCGTGAGAAGGAAACTTTCCTGAACATGGAAGGCCTTCTGCTCAGAGCCCAGGAAGATTCCAGCTCTGAACCAAAGACTATCTGGTTCTGACTAACAAAGCTGAAAATCCATCCCTAAAGGGACCCTATTGGAAATCTGTTGTGGCCAATTTAACAGGCCTTTCAACAAGGGACACACCTGGTTCTCAAAAATTAGAGATGCTTGAATGTCAGGGTATGATATTTTAAAATTACGGGATAGTTAAATAGGTTAACATGGTGGTGGTTAAAGTTGGGAGTCAATAGAAGCCGATCCTGGATGATCAAAATGTAGGAATTAGCAAACAGGGGCTTCAAACAGTTCTAACCTATATGTTTTTAGATTTAAAATGAAAGATGGATACAAGGAGAGAAAGTCTCAAACAGAAAAACACCATACCTAGGAGGAAAAAGCAAGAAGCCCCAATAAGTCTACAAATACATTTTTTTCCTTAGCAAATACTTCCAAGATGTCTAGTGATTAATTCCTTTCCATGATAGAGATTTACATTTAAATTCTATACTTTTATTTTTTGGGGTAGGAAGGGCTTAAAAGAAACTCTAGAACAGTGAAGACTCTTCTACATGGTGACAGAAAAGACACAGGGCCTATTTCTAGACCCAAACATCAAAACCCAGCCAGTATTGGCAAGTTTCAAAGGAGCCATTCATTTGCCAGCTGAAAGGCAGGGAGTCAGATATGAGAAGCAATGACAGGCAATGTTTCAAAAGCAAAATGCAAGGCACATGCCTGCAGGGTCACCAGGAATTTCAGGATTTCATTCTCACTCGGAGGCTGGTTTTTCACACTTGCATGAGTCGTTTTCCTCACCTGATTGTATTTCCCAATATGGCACTACAAGTCAGCAAGGAGGAACGCCAACCTCTGCACAGTCTCTTCTGTTGGAAATCTTGCAGGGATCTCCGAATGCTGCCTCAGGAAAGGCAGATTGGGAGCTGCTTGGGGTGTGGAGTGTAAAGGAGCGTGAGCTCTATAGCCTGTGGGATGGCCTTGTAGGAATGTCCCTCTCTGTTCTAAAATAGAGACGTGTAACAGCCTGGTGGTGGCAGTAGTGGGTTGAGGGCTGAGGTCTCTCCTACATGGAGACATCCTGTCATTGGCACAATTTAAAATCACTGAGAACTTACCAACTTACTGGTTGGTATCAATCTTTATTTTTTCCCCCTCCTTGTTAGAATTTGTTTTGTTTTGTTTGAAACAGGACCTCACTTATCCCAGGCTGACCTTGAACTTGTGTGTAACTAAAGATGATCTCAAATGCTAATGTTTCTGCCACTACCTTCCAAGGACTGGGATTGCAGGCTTGTGTCCCAACTGCAGCTTTTAATATTGTTTTACCATCTTTACATTGTCAGCAATTAAAGATGTTTGCTTTTCTTGCAGAGAACTGAGGCTCAGTTCCTAGCACCTATGTTGTATGGCTCACAATTGCTTGAAACTCTAATTCCAGGCACTCCTGGTTGCTGCAGGCACATACACATGTGGCATACATTCATACACACATGTACACACATATATACACACACACAGGCACACAAACACACACAGGCACACACACATAAACACATACACACATACACACACAAATACACATACACACAAACACACAGGCACACAAACACACACAGGCACACACACAAACACACACAAATACACATACACACATTCACACACACACACACACACACACACACACATACACACACAATGGAGCAATAAAAGAGATGGTGTCATCTCCTCATCTTGTCCAAGGAACTTTGTGACCACAGGCAGTCCTCTTTCTGAGCCTGAGCTATATCACATGTCAAGAATAAAGCACTACAAAGTTTGAACAAAGCTAATAGTTAAAAATTCAGGCAGAGCACTGTATACATAATAATAAATAAATCTCTTTTAAAGTTTAAAAAATATTTAATAACCATATAAATTTAATTTTAATATGTTTATCAGAATCTTCCATAAAATCAACATTACAGTTTCTGCAAGGGATCATTTTATGTGTTGGTTTTATCTGTCCAGATTCACTGGAGATGACTCAGTGGAGCCTGATGACCTGAGCGAAAGGGGGACTGACTTTCAAAAGTGCTCAGATGCACAAAAATAATAATAAAATTTAAAAATAGATTCATAATAATGATGAAAGCCCCAGGATAAACATAGTCCCATAATGGAATCTGCACAGTGTGAGACTGTTTTTCTTACTATTTACTGTCAGGATGGCCTGAGAAAGTAACGAGAAGAGTGTTGAATATCAGGACCAGACAGCAACGTAAGAATCTTTTTTAAAAGCGCGTGTGTGTGCGCGCGCACATACATGATATATGGTTACATATAGCGTGTGTGCACATTTCTTCATGTGAGTGTATGTGGACATGAGCCACGGTGCACACACAGGACAGAGAATAGTCTGAAGTGTGGGCCCTTACCTGCCGTGTTTGAGACGAGCTGCCTGCTGTTGCCGCTGTGTATGCCAGCATCGCTGCCCTCCCAGCTCCCGGGCTTCCCCTTTCTCTGCCTTTCATCTTTTCATGGGAGCACTGGGGCTGCAGATGCTTGCAGCCACACTCAACTTACTCTTCATTGGGTTCTGGAGATTCAAACTGAGGCCCTCACAGGGGCAAGGCAAGTACTTTACTCACGGAGCTATCTCCCGGGTCTCTCTTTTCTCTTTACTGCATTAAGCCATAGCACGTACAAACCTATTCAACTTACAGCTTTTAGCCAATGACTATCACAAAAAATACTTTGTAGATGTTTACTTTTATCATTTGAGGCAGTGGGAAATCCACACCTTGGCAGCATCAACCTGCTTGCAGACAGAGATATTTCAGTGATTGGGAGGAACGCAAGCCTAGGCTCTGTCTTGAAAGCAGATGACCAATTTCTCTAAATCTGACTATATACAACTTTACACCCAGAAACAAGGAAGTCAAGCAATGACCGTGGTAGCGGATAATTAGGTCCTTGCAGTCTTCCATCTATGAGACAACAATACATGTATGGCCACAAAGACAGGAAGTTGAGCCCCTGTGAGAGGCCTGGCAACCAAGCCTGGGGGGAGTCCTTGCAACAGCAGTGGGGAAAGGAGAGAGTGTGGCCTGGGGGTGACATAGCTGAGCAGAGTTATATTGCCTTTCCACTAGTTTTGTAGTTGATAACGCCTCAGATCAGTGGGCTGACAAAAGTGCTACTTTACTTCTGGGGCCCCTGAAGGCTGCTTGTGTTGCAGCCTGCAAGTCCTGCCGTGGGGGGTGGGGGGGGGGGGAAGCGGGGCTGTGCACCTATTTGATGGCTAACTTTTAACATCCGAGGCTCCACACTTCACCCTCACATCTTGCCAATGCTGAGATTTGCTGAATGCGCCACAGGACACTGCTTCCTCTCCATCCCTCACCCCGATTCACCCCACCCCCATCTTCTCACCCCCCTCACCCCGACACCTTGCACCCTGTTTCTTTTTTCCCATAAATGGCCCCAAACTCTATCTTTGGGACAATGGATTTGAGATTTGGGTCTCCCACCTCCACTCCTGGCTGCCTTGCAAATAAGCCTTTTCTCTCTTGCAAGACTTGTTTCTTTCTGTGCATGGTGGACTGGTCACCAGACAAAGCCCGCCTCTGTTCTGTGGTGCTGCAGCAGACAGTGCTGGGAGGCCATGGAATCTACAGATCTAGGCACCTTCTTCAGGGGCGTGGCGAGGCGTTACGTAACTTGCCAGGGGCGTGGCGTTACGTAACTGGCTTGCCTTCTATGGTCACAATACTCAGATCCTCGGAAGAGCAGCATAAGGAAAGGAGAGAGTCAAGTAGAGCACTTTGTGCCTTAAAGTAGAACATTAACTGGAGGGCTATTTAAATCACTGCCTTAGAATAAGGTTTTTAAACTTTGAAATAATCTCAAACATACGGAGCCATTGCGTGCGAAGAAGAAAACCCATGTGCATTCAAGGCTGTTGAGAATCGCTTGCTGAAATGGTACCTTTTAACCTCTCCCCCCCCCCAATTAATTTCATGTGTCATATTTCAAAAAAGGAACAGGAAAAGAAAATGAAGTTTGTCTCTAAGACTGTAAGTATTAAAATGGAAGGAATTAACATGCACAACTTGCTAACATTTCACTCTTGCGATCCAGTGAAAACTTGACTATTTGTCACAATAATGTCCTGTGGGTGCGAAAGCACATGGTTCAGAGCCACAAAGTGCGTGTCGTTTTAATTATTCCATTTGGAGCACTCACGTGGTCTTCATTCTGTAGCCGATTACGGGGTAGTCCTGGAGTGTATGCTTCTGTTTAAATCCCTGGGTGTTTCCTCACAATCAGAGTTGAGCTATTCATCTCTGGCAGGAATACTGCAGGGTTATGCTGGGAGCGTCTCATCTGCATCTGAGCTGATGCCATACTCTTTTCAATCAAGTGCATGGCTTCTAACACCCACACCCATCGCTTGATTAAAATCTGCTGCACTAACCTATTGTAGAACTACACTTTCCCTTTTTTAAAAATATCGTTTTATTATTTGATGTGTACGGGCGTTTTGTCTGCCTGTAGTCTGTGCATCAACGTGTGTGCACGGTGGCCCTGGTAGACAGAGAAGGGCCTCAGATCTCCTGGAACTGGAGTCACAGATAGTTATAAGCTACCATGTGGGTGCCTGGAACCAAACTCAGTACTTCAGGAATGGCCGGTGCTCTCGAGTACAGACCCATCTCTCTGCCCCTTACACTTTCTCTTTTTATTAGGAGGTATTTGTGGGACAGGTTTAAACTCTGCCCACATCTTGGTTTTTCCATGTAATTTTAATTCTGTTTAATCTAATTAATTAATTTCATCTCCTCGAGAAAAACTTTTCCCCCATAAACCTTTTCTTCTGTTATGTACTTTGAGCCTCTGTGCCTTTTGGGTGGCATGTGAACATTCTTCAAGCAGTACCCTAGGCCCCTGATAAGATTAGGTGCTCCCTGACCTACCTTGTGCAGTCCCACCTGGTGGTTCCAGGACTAAATGGTCCACGGAGGAACGGAAGGGAACAGAAAAGCTGAGGAAGTTTTAAGCCTTGACAGGCAAGTTGATCTCTGTCCTTACTCTCCTACCCACTGTGTCAACCTGCCCCAGAAACAAAATAAAAATACCGATCCTCAGCAAATGTAGGGGGTAGCAAGAGGGAACCTGAAAGCTTGTCCCACCATTGGCGTCCAGGAGAAGTTGCAGGGCCTTTGTGTCTCCAGCCGGCTGAGACGTGGTGGGTTCCCTGCGCTGGTCACTCCTGTTTCATCCCCTTGTCACACGCAGCAGCAAAAACGATTAAGTAGAGCAGCGACAAAAACCCATTTCAAGGTCTTTGGAGATGGAAAAAGGAGTGAAAATTTAAGACTTGTCTACAGTTCGTTCTCGGAGTGGGTACAAGAGGAACTATAGACAGGTGGGGGGGGGAATTATGGGAAAGGTGCTAAGCCCCAGCGTCTGTTGTCTGGGGAGACGAGAAGATGGAGAAAGCCAGAACTCATCTAGGAGATCTCCAGGCTTAAGAATCAGGGGGCAGTCTTCTTGGCATCTTCTCCGCAGAGGTTTATGCTGTTCCTGAAAGGTGGCAGTATGGGCTCTTCCTGCTCTCAAAGATGTTACTGTTTCCACAGAAGAACACAGCCTGTGTGTGGTAAAAGTGTGTAGCTGTGTTTTATCTCTGTGGGTTGGCGTTTTGAAGACATGACTTTTCTAGATTTTACATTTTTGACTTGTTGGATTTTTTTTTACTATGTATTATGTGGTAATAAAAAATTACAAATGTGAGGAAAATGTGTCACTATGGATGTTGATAATATCCTTAAAATTATTAACAAAGAACCAGATAAAGATTTTTTTAGATATTGTGTCCCCCACCCCCACCCCAAAAAAAACCCATGAGATATAGTGCTGCTTTCTGTAAAATGTGAAATCTTGGATGAGTTACTCGGGAGATGCTGTTCCTTCTGCGTACAGCTCAGCATCTGCTGTTAGAAGACAATGACATTTCTGCCGCATGGCACAGGTCCCTGCACCTCTGTCTAGCCTTGCTTACAGAACAATCAGATTCTGACTCATGTGGCACAGGCTGGGGTGAGAGGGGTAGGTTTCAGGCCTTTCCTGAGCATGAGAGTACAAGGCCAACCTCTGCAAATCCCATTTTAATCGGTTTGTCTCAGGAAAGAAATGAAATGGCCTGTAAACAGTCAAACTCCTGCAGTTTACTTTTACAGGAGAGATACTAGAGAAACTCCCACACAAGGTGATTGGTGAATGAACAGAAAGAATCTAACACAGCTTCCAGACCAAATCCCATCTACTGAGCCGCAGGGCTCTGCATAAATTAGTTTCTTAAAGCTGAGGCAAATAAGTGTATTCAAATAAGAAGGAAATACTTAATTAAGAAATTCAGAGCCTGACCTGGCCATCTTTGGTAACTAGGTAAGGCCCCCACTGGTAGAATTGAGACACCAACCAAGCAAGACTTGCCCCACCCGCAGGATGTGCTGGGCCAATGAGGGCTCAGAGCTGGTGAGAATGGCCAACCAATGACTGGTCTACCTTGAAATCCAAACCGTGAGAGGAAGCCCGGGCCCAATAATGCCTGGATGGCCAGGAACCAGAAGCTAGGTGCCTCAGAGTAGAACCAACCAAACATGATTGACAAAAAAAGCAAAAAAAAAAAAAAAAAAAAAAAAAAAAAAAAAAAAAAGCAAACACAAACACAAACAAAACAACACAACTCTGCCATATTTATAGATTGGTGCCTAGTCCATCCAATCAATATCAGAGAGGCTTCTTCCAGGAGACGATTGGAGTAGATACAGAGACTCACACCCAAGAATTAGGTGGAGCTCAGGGAACCCTACAGAACAGGGTCCTGTGAGGAAGGATTGTGGGAACCAGAGGGGTCTAGGACACTAAGAGAATATGGCCTGCAGATTCAGCCACCCAGGGCTCATAGGGGCTCACAGAGGCTGATGTCACAGAGCCTGCATGGGGCTGAGCTTGTTCCTATGCGTATGTGCTGCGGTTGTTTAGACTAGGGTATTTATGTGACTCCTAATTGCTAGAGGGTGGGTGTCTGACTAATTCGCCTGCTCTTGGGACCCTCTTCCATCTACTGGGTTGCCTTGTCCAGCCTTGATATGAGGGTTTGTGCCTAGTCTTATTGCATCTTGTTATGCCATGTTTGGTCATTGTAATGGTAATTTTATTCTCCTGGCTCAGTTGTTATGTGGGAGGCTTACTGCCTCCTCCTGCTAACCTAGGCCTAGCCCTGGAAGCTTCTAAACCTCCGTTCAATCTAACCTAGCCATAGAATGTTTTCAGCCTCTGAGACTTACTGCTTAATAAGCTCACCCTTACTTGTTCTTTCTGAGCTCTGGGCTGGCTGGTTCAACCCAGCTGTTCTGGCTCAAACTCTTCTCCCAGCTGACTTACTTAATCTGGCTTCTCTCTCAGCCTGGAATTGCTCTGCTTGGCCTCAAACTAGCTCAGCAATCTGCTCTAATCTTCCAGCTTCATCTCATTTTCTGGCTTGTTCTATCTTCACCCGAGTTCTCTCTCTGCAACCCATCTCTCTATTACTGTCCTGGTAAAACTGCCTCCTCTTCCTGAAAAACTGTATGTCCTATTCTGTCAAGTCTCCTCTGATTTGTCATCTTTTCTGCCACTCGATTAGACAAAACTTTCAAACATGGGTGCTTCCTTCTACAAACTAACTTTACCTTTGTTTGGGGTTAAAGGCATGTGTCATCATATCTGCATCTAAGCTTTTTTTTTTTTACCTGATACTTGCTCTATACCAGGCTGGCTTTGAACTCACCTCTGTTTGCCTCTGTCTCCTGGATTAAAGGCATGTTTGTATTTCAGCCAGATCACACAGACCTAGAAGGTCTTTGAATGTGATCTCTTGGCAGCCGAAAACCACATAGACTTAGAAGGTCTTTGGATGTGATCTCTTGCCAGAACAGCCATGTTCTGAATTAACATTCCTTTACAGTTGATGTCACTGGGAGGCCTGTTCTTTTTCTGGAGGGAAAAAAAAAGAGGAGCATTAGATTTAGGGGAGAAAAGAGGTGGAGAGAGGACTGGGAGGAGTGGAGAGAGGGGAAAATACAGTCAGACATATGTATGAGAGAAGAATAAATTTTGAAAAATGAAAGAAATTGTACATACATGCTTCATTCATTCATTTGTTCCATCGATACTTTCTAGAAACTATTTGCTACTTGCCAAACATCTGTTTAGTCAGGAAGGACTCTGTGGAGAGCATGGTAGTGGCAACAGTGCCCTGCTCTAGTGGGAGAATGAAAGCACAAGCTGCCGTGAGTGAAAGGAGATATCCCTAAGGTCACAAGAGAAAAACAGACCCAGGAGGGCAAAACAGGCACTTGCAGCCAGAATGTCTGTCTGCACAGGCTTCATGGACGAGGCTCCCCAGCATGTGACGCCTGATGACGAGTAGAAGTTCGTTACACAAAAGTAGACTGCCCTAGGTAGGGATCTATTGCTGTGATGAAATACTACAACCAAAGAAATGAAGGGTTATGAGAAACTTAGGAATGAAGGGCTTAGCTGTCTTACATATCCAGAGTCACAGTCCTTTGATGAGAGCCAAGCCAGGGACACAAGTTGGGTAGGAACCTGGAAGCAGGAGCTGATGCAGAGGCCATGGAGGAGTGCTGCTTACTGGCTTGCTCCTCGTGGCTTGCTCATCCTGCTTTTTTATAGAACCTAAGACTGCCAGCCCAGGATGGCACCACCCATAATGGCATTAGCCCTCTCCTATGAGTCACTAATTCAGAAAATGCTATACAGGCTTGCTTATAGCTCTATCTATGGAGGCATTTTCTCAGTTGAGGTTCCCTTCTATCAGATGACTATAGCTTGTGTTAAGTTGACATAAAACTACCTAGCACATAGTTTTAGAATCATTTGTGAAGCTGATATGCTCCACCCACAGACCAAGCACAGAGAATGATTATTTTTTCCAACGAGTTTAATGGTTTTTAGCTGTAGCTCACAGAGACCACCTGACTTATACATGTAAGGTGGCAGTGTTATATTGTTTGAAGAACTGGGTTTTCCTGACACAGACAGACTGACAACATATCTGATCTGTTATGTGTCATATCAAGAGGCTAGTACATAGCAGAGAGGTCCCCAACCAGAGCCACTACCTGTTATTGACTCTGGTCCAACTACCCCTTGCTGTATGCATCCACCTGCAGGGCTGTAACACCTTCTGGTTGGGATGAACAGTGAGGGATCTCACACCTCCTGATGCTATGGGAGTATCTCATCTCCTGGAGGAAACAATGCATCATTATGTGGTCTTTTCCTGTGTTGCTGGCATGAGCATTTCCTCATTGACTCGCATTATTGACTTCTGAAACAATGAGTGGCCCCGGGCCTTACTTCCTCAGTGCTTCCTGAGATGAAAAGCATATCCTGTGAGGTCTTCGGATTTGAGCTGTCTTGTTCCAGCCCCTCTGAAAAGCTTCTTTTATGAAGGCAATTAATCAAGAATCACGTGGTGGAGCCTTTCCAGGAAAGACTGTCAAGTTGATTATTAATTTTTATAGATATTTATTCATCTTAAATTATGTACTTCTAAAATTTCATACTCACAGTTTGTGTTAGCTTAACATTTTTATTGAATATTAACCTTTTTTTCTATTAAAAATCATTTTGTTTTACATAAATGTTCATCAGGCTAAGGACTATGGGAATAAAGAACAGAGAGGAGGACAGTTTCTTGGCATCTTGTATTACAATTCTTGGAACAATTATCTTTAGGTATCAGGTACTAGTTTTCCAGGTACTGAGGAAAGAGACAGGTGGGCTATTGTCTCTCTCACAAACACAGCATAGTTTTCCTCATGACAGCCTACCTGTTTGAACTTAAAATGCAGGTGGGATATGGGCACCTCAGCATAAACCATGCCTGCTAGAGAAGACTCCGCCATGCATGCTTGGCAGATATCTTATGACTCATTTTTGAAACCAGAAAGTACAGCTCAGAGAGCATTTGTAATCTGACCCGAGCCATACAGTAGTAAGAAACACAATCCAGGTGTGGACACTCTCTGTAATAGTAGGTTTTCTGTGACCAAAATAATGTCACTTTCATAGGCTTCAAAGAAATCTGACAAATGTCTTTCTGAAATGGACTTGCACAGTGATAGGCCAGGAAGTGTTGACTAAGGAACTTTCATCATCTCTCCCAGGAGAATAGAACAAATTATAAGAGATCCATTTAATTATTCTCAGCCAAGTTTGCGCATGGAGTCAGCTGGCATGGGTTGAAATGGGAAATTCTCTTAGCCTCTCAATCAATTAAGGGCAGAATCTGTTTTGCTAAGAGCAAGCCATTTTGTTGTGTGCTGTAATTTTAAGAGTTTATTTGTAACAAGTAAAAACTAAAGATATGTTATACTATGCTACTCATGGTTTCATGCTAGTTCAAGTCAGGATCCATGTAACTGGATCCTAAATAATTTAAAATTAATGAATGTATTTTTCTACCCTAGCCTTTTCTTATTAAAATATTACTGTGGTTTTTCATGTGTATATGTCCTCCAGCTTGGGTTTGATTAAGAAAAGAATATGCTTTCCTTATGATATTCCAGCTTACAGATACACAAAGCCATAAATCCCTTTCTAAAAATTTCAGGTTTTACACAGGCAGCTCATTCACTTGTTCTCTAATTTATCTGGCAAACTTTGAGCATCTCCTGTGACAAAGCACTGGGTTGGCTGCTGGGAATAGGAGAGCGAACACAACATCTTCCTCTGTCTAAGAGACAGGGATACAATACTGTTCAGCTAAGGGTAACACATGCTACCACATGGTAATCTGAGGGCTGGAGCCTCAGACTTGGAGCTGAGGTCAGGCAAACCCCTGCTGTTTCCATTCCCTAGAAGAAGAAACCATCCTTCAAGAAGTTTCAGTCCCCTCTTCTGTCACCCAGGACACTGTAATATGCAACATGGTGCCAGCTGTCTGTGCTGGGGTCTGTCGTTGGCAATGAAATTTCTGGAAACCTGGAAATTCACATTTCACAGGGAGAGGAAAGGTCTACACAAAACTATGTAGAATGTGTTGGTTATTGATAATAGCTTAAAAACCAAGCCACTTAGGATATATGGAAGAAAATGTTGACCAAAAATTTGGTTGTAGTTTTGTAAAAAACTCAACAAGGAAACCTTTTCTGATAAGACAGCATTTGAGTGCCCAAAGGAGGAAAGAACTGAGTTGTCTAAAGGAACTGCACTCCAGCTAGGGGAAACAGCAAATAAAAAGACCCTGAATATGCTCTCTCTCTCTCTCTCTCTCTCTCTTTCTCTGGTGTGTGTGTGTGTGTGTGTGTGTGTGTGTGTGTGTGTGTGTGTGTCTGTTTGAGGAATACACAAATGAAAGAAAAGACAGAAATGAGACACAGACCATACCAGGCTTGTATGACTAGATGCCATTAAATGTCAGAAGCAAAACGGCAGGGATCTGTTTCACTTGCACTATCCGTGCATGTGAATATATACACGGACTCCAGAGACAGAGGAGAGGGTGTAGCTCATCCAAAAGGCTGTCATAGATATGGTCTGTTGAAGGCCATGACATTTGAACCAGCGGAGCAGGAAGGAGGCAGGGAAGGTGGTCTGGTTCTGGATACAGTTTGATTGTGAGGACACCAGGGTGTGCTGGGAACGAGACAAGGAAGAATGAAAGGGGTCAAGGTGAGCATTAGAAATGCAATAGTGTGAAAATCAGACAGGGCTCCACTCCCAGAAGTTTCACTGATAGGGAACTGGGCAGCTAGCAAGCTGGGTGCAAATTAGGGTAAGTTCTGAAGCCAAGGGCAGAGTTCGCCCCTACGGACAAGCCTCCTTGCCATCTGTTGTCAGCTGGACAACTTGGCTGAGAAAGCGAATTAGCTAATGCTTGGGGACTGCGAAGGGCCCTCCATGCAAAGCCCCCCCTAAACATGACAGCCCTGGGTCTGCAAAGGAGAGATAGACTACCATCAGTCAGCACAAGCCTGCTTTGTTCAACGTTTTTACATTTCAGATTTCATTTTAATTTCAAATCATGCATGCATGTGTGTGTCTGTATGGTGGACGTGTGCCTATGAACGCAGGGGCCCACTGAAGTCCAGCTTGTGAGGTGCCCGACATGCATGCTCGGAACTGAACTCAAGTCCCCGGTAAGAGTACTTTGCTCTCAACTGCTGTGCCTCCTCCCCAACCCAGCTTTGCTCAGCTCCTAAATGCTCCAGCACAGTGGTTTTCAAAGCACAACATGCAGACCTAAGTTCCCAGAGGCCCTTTCAGAGCTATGTGCAAGGTCAAAACTTTTCTCATATGAGTTCTAAGCCACTATTTTCATTTCTTTTTTCACACGAAGTCTCTCTCACGACCGTACTGCGCTTCCAAAGAGCTGCAAGACAGACTGAATGCAAAGGCAGAAGCAGAGTCCAGCTGGCTTCCGTTGAGGCAGACATCAGAGAAGTGTAGGGAAAATGTAGAGAGATGTCACTCTTCACACTGGGCTGTATGGACTGTGTAAAATCATGTAAGAGTAAAATCGCACGCCCGGTGTCACTTATTATAATACAGAAATTCATGCTTGAGAAAGAACTATTGTTACTTTTAACCAATATATGTTTAAGCACCTCACATTGGTTAGGACTAGAGTAAATGCTGCTACACCACACAAGCACACAGACGCCTCGGCTCCCCCATCGTTTTTTAGAGTGTGAGATTCCCAAGACAAGTTTCAGAACAGGACACCTGTTGCTAACACTGAGGTGCTCTCCAAGCAAGTCCTTAGCCTCTAGATAGAAAACTCCTCTCCTCCCCAGAGTGTCCCTCAGCAAACGATGAAAAGAATTGCTAACCTGAGCTGTTTCCTGTGTCTCTAAAGTGATGCACACATTTAAACTAGTACAATCACAGCAAAGGAACCAAGGAAGGGAGACACCACAGTTTGGCCTACAACACAGACCTAATAGGTGATAGAACTGGAATGTGGACCCCGCTGCACGGTCCACATTCACCACTCTTTTTTTCAAGACAGGGTTTCTCTGTGTAGCCTTGACTGTGAGGCAGGTGGATCGCTATGAGTTCGAGGCCAGCCTGGTCCACATTCACCACTCTTAACCGTCAACAGCAATTTAATGTGTATGAGCAAATAAATAAAGATTTACTGTCCATGCTGCACAGGCGACCACAGTGCCTGCTGGCTGGTTCACCTGGCTCAGCCTGGGCAGTGGGGTCAGTGGTGAGAAGACCTAAGGACAAGTGAAAGTGCTGAGCATCACGCCATGGAAACAGCTCTGCCATCAAGTCCCATAGGTCCCCTCAGAATCAAGGGGTCTGAGAGTCAAAGTCCCAACGTTCAAACCTATGTGAACACCCAGTAGACTTCAGACAGAACAGGAGCAGGGCTGAGCTCAGGCTCTGGCCCCTCCCACTTCTAGGTCTTCCGCTCTTAAAAGACGACCCAGTACTCCCTAGATGGTGTGTGACAAAATAGCCAATGCAAGCCATTTAAGAGGAGGAAATATTTGCTTTCTTTCGGTATTGACTTCAGGGGGTGCAGTCCATGGTCATCCGACCCCATGTGTTTGTGCAGAAGACTATCATAATAAGAGGATTGTGTGCAGGCATAAGGTGTTCATATTACTGAGAGATGAGAAGTGGAGGAAAGGGAGAAGGAGGGAGGGTGACAGAGAGGGAGGAGAGGGAGAGAGACAGAGAGAGGGAAGGAGGGAGGGAGGGAGGGAGGGAGGGAAGGAGGGAGGGAGGGGAAGGAAGGGAGAAAGAGAGCGCCACCACTTGAGAACCAACCAACCATTCGGCTTGTGTATCTTTGGCCAGGGCGAATACCTCATATTGAAACCATAGCAGTCTAGGTTTCCTGAAGATCACATCTGCAAGGGAATCTTTGCCTGAGATTGCAAAACGTCCCCTTCCTCCTTATCTGTCCCTCACTGCCCCGTCCCCCCTACTTAAGATCACAGAATCAGAAACTGGCTAACTCATTGTATGGAGGGCCCACAGTGTGTCTGTTGAGTCATAGTAGCACCCTATTGCATCAAGCTCCACAGTGCGTCTCTTGGGTCAGTGTGAAATCCTTCATAGGCATTTATAGATGCTATGGGTAGGTTTCCTGGTTACCGCATTGGCCAAGGGAGAACATTCATATTGCATTTTATTTTGCCATAACATACTCTATTTGGTGGATTAAATAATCACACGTAGTTTTCAGGCTTTGGGATTTCACAACAATTCAAAATTTCAATGCCAAAATTACTGAGTGCACATTTATTTAAAACTGCCATAAAGGCCAGAATCAATAAAATATAAAGGGCTATTATATTCTACTGAGTATACAGATCAACTATAGAAAACATTGAAAACGGCACTTAACGATTTTCTGCTTAGGAGAACAGGCAGTTTCTACCTTCTTTGTTATACAATCACAGGCTGAAAGGTTTTTTGTTTGGTTTTTTTTTTTTTCAGATGTGAGCCTCTTCTGTCACAGGCTGTGTGACACCCCTGCCTCAGCTGAGCTCAGGTTCTCCAGCATGAGTATTACATAAATGAAGGAATTTACAAGTGAGGAAACACCCACATGGGGACTTAGTATATGTTGAGAAGAGATGATGCAGAGGACATGCTTCTCAAGAGGCCCCTTTGAGCCTTATGCACTTTCTGTCCTGCAGTAACCTAAAAGGAAAGTGCTAGCTCCATGGTCCTGCCACAGATGCACTTATTCCCACAACCTCACTGCCTAGTTGCAGGAGTTTCAAACATTCGGTTGATATAGCATCTTCTACAACCTGCTTTGCGCGTGCACACACACACACACACACACACACACACACACACACACACACACACACATGTTGCCGAGATCTACCTTGTACCTGGAGTTTATTCCCTTTCCCTTTCCATGGGATTCTACTTCTGGCCTCACCACCCAGTTCTCTCTCTTCTTGACTCATATGGAGCACTTAAAGTGATTGCTCCCAGTTTTTTTTACTGTAGAGTCAACACTTTTGTGAGTCATTTTATATGTGAATCAGTGCACACAGAAGAATAACTTGTGAATAAGCCTGCCATACCAGAAACACGGGGCTGAGCAAGGACCTCGGATCTACTCAATAACGCCCTTTGTTTAATCAATTCTTAAGAGAAATGAACAAAAATTTCCCACCTCGTGGTGGATTTTCAAAGGGCTCTTTGCCATGCCAATGTGTTTGGTTTATAATTTTGAGCCGAGAGACGATTTCCTTGAGCTTTTGTGACTTTGAGAATTACAGCATGCTTGACTTCATTTGTAGCACTCTATATTTATTTCCACTCCTCCTGTGGACTTCCCCTTCCTTTCTTGAGTACTTCTTGATTTATTGAAATGATGCCACGTTGTCAAAAGCGGGCTGTAATTCTTTCTCTTTCTGTGAAGAGACCCTCTCGGTATCCGAGACTGCCTTCCCATCATGCAAGAGGTGGAAGCAAAGCTCTGCCAACTCTTAACTCTAGGCTAGGAGCAAACAAACTGCAGCCCACAGGCCAAACCTGGACAGCTGTCTATTTTTTAATATATATATATAAATAAAGATTTATTGGAATACAGCCATACCCCTTCATTTGCATTTTGATTAGAGATGGTTTCCTGCCAAAACAGCAGAGCTGAGACGCTGTAGACGTACAGCTTGTAAATAAAAAATATCTACTACTTAGACCTCATGGAAGAGTTAGTGGACCTCTAGTCTGGTCTCAAGAGGACTTGCACTTAGGCTGTGAGAACACGTTCAACTGTCCAGGCGAAGCTGACGGAGCTGCTGTCTCCGAGGGCGAGTGACTTCACGGAGGGAGCAGAGAGGTCAGCCTTCCCAGGCAAGGCCATTGTGCACCCGCTACACCTTGTAGAAGGCCTCCCATCCAAGAGCAGCTGACTGTAGGCCAAACGCAGTCATGAGTGATCAGTGTTTTGACACTAGACTCTAGGATGGTTAATTAGCTGATACAGAGGTTTGGGGATTTTTCACTCATCTCATTATTTTTTAAACTTTGTTGCCCTCTGGTCCATCTTTATTCTGTTGGTACTCACTGTAAGGGTAGCATGCAGCCTATACTTCATCATCCTCTCTGCCCTTGATCACCAGTTCTGGAGGGCCCGTGACTTCTCTGACCAGCCTCCTCCCAACCTCTGTGCCACATTGTACCAAATTCCGGTTCTGCCTTAAAATAGGCCGCAGAGCCGACTTTATTACTGTTTGTTAGTTTTATTGTTGCTTAGATTTACTCACCACTTCATCTGTTTCCTCCTACACCGTGAACTGTCTACAATGCAGTCTGTTCCAAGCTGGTTATTGGCACATTTTCTGGTTTTCAGCAGCACATTAGGAGACACTCTTAAGCAAATGAACAAGCCTTGATCTGTGCCCATTTCCCCAGTGACCTGGAGGCCCTCTTTCCAGTTTTCCTCTTACTGGCTTAAGGAAACCATTCACCACTTCAGTGTTCATCCATTTTAGAAAAATCTTTCTTTTTTCTTCTCCAGGCAGGAAACATCTTCTTTCTGCTTTGTGTTCCTTGATACTTTCTTTTCTTGTAGAGCTTTATTTATTGTACTACTCAGATCTGTTCCATTTAGGGAAATGAGAAAAATGCATATTTGAAGACATTTTGGCCAGGCACAGCTTGTCCTTCTGTCATCTCTCCTGGTCTTTCATGACTCCAGTTGGACGTACATCAGCCTTCCCACCTTTCGTTAACAGAGTTTATTTTTTCATCACTTTTCTCTGAGTAAGATTTCTGAACACTTCCCCCCCACCCCCGCTCTTCTTGTATACCGATTTGTTCTCCACTTGAGTTGAATCATCAACAACATATATTAAATGTTTAACATGTTTGTGTGTATATCACTCAGTGGCTTCTAGAGCATGCCCAAAGTGGCACAACTGTCACCGCCGTCGAATGTCACAATATTTTGTCACCAGCTAAGCTGCCTACAAGAAGGCTCTGGGATTGCAGCATTCATGAGCTGTCACCCAGGCTAGGGTGGGCTTTTCAGTGACGTTGCTCTCTCTCAGTCATCATGGTTTTATGAGTAAGTCCCCACCCACACTGATTTGAATAATACTAGTAAGTCATTAGTCGGCCAAGATGGCAATTAATAGACTAGTAACTTTGGTCTTTCGCTAATTCCCTACCTGAGGTGAATAGATGCTTGGGTTACATCTCCTGGGAAAAGCCTCACGTAACAGGGTGCAGTAAGAGTCTGTCAATCAGCAAGATGACATACACAGACACTTTCTCCCAAAACACACAGAGACGATAATGTCATCATATAAGGTGTGTTATTATACAGAAATTTATTACTAATGGCATATGGCCCTAACAATAATTCCATCTACCAACTAATACAATTTAAGCACCGTATCTGCATAATATTTTATATCAAAAATAGTCTACCACTCAAAAAAATGAAAATATTAATATTAACATCACACGACCAGATCACTGTCACAGGGAAGTTTTATGACTTTGTAGGTTCCTTGAAGAGATTGAAAACAAAGTCTATCCTCCATAGAAATTAACCTACTTAAAAACATTTGTTTATTTTTATTTTATGTCTGTGTGACTTTGCCTGCATGTATATATGTCCACCCTGTGTGTTCAGTGCCTGAAGAAGCCTAAAGGTCATCCAAAAATGGAGTTATAGGCAGCTATGAGATGTCATGTAGATACTGGGATGCTCTGCAAAACCCCCAAATGTTCTCCATTACCAAGCTGTCACTCTGGCCCCCAAAATGACCCCGCTCAATGCTGTGCCATGAGCCAGTCGGTTTTCTCTCCAAAGCAGCTGTGCACATGGGACCGTTTCTCACTACATAGCTTCTTTCTCTCACTCAGTGTTATTCATACATGACTAACATGCCTTGGAAATGGCCAGGGCGTGTGGTGCCTAAAATCATTCCCATCTTGTATTTTATACATCTTTGCCCACCCCAAAGAGTCATTCAATCCGAAAGAAGACTCAATCCATTTAATGTCAAAAACAAAAAACAAAAACAAAACTTATTTAATAAGGTGTGGGAATGGCTCACTTTCAGAACGTTCACATAAGCGAATCAAGTGAAACAGAAATAAACATAAAAAGAGACGAGGGATGTAAAAATAAAGGGATTATTTGTATTTTAGCTTGTGCCTTCTCTCCTTTGGGAAATTAGAAATGTGACTCTTTTTTCTATAAGCACTGTAGCGTTTCTAATTAGCGTCTTTCTTTTTGGGAGAGTTTATAAACTACAGTGACATTCAGAGACGTGAGGTTTCACTGCGTTTTTAAGCCACAGGTGGACAACAAGTTAATATGCCATTGGAGAGGCAGGGGTGGGGCTACAGTAAGTATTCATGGCTTAAACTTAATGTCGCGAGGAAAAGAAAGAAATGCCTTTTAGGCTGAAGAATCAAGTGATGACTCCTGTTTGAGAAACTGCAGGCAGCTGCGTGCTGGTGTGTGAGCTACCCTCCCTCACACAGTACTCGGCGCTGCGCTCGCTCAGTACGTTAGGAGCGTATCTCCAGTGTCCACTTTAGCCCTTCCGGAAGCCTTGCTGGAAACCCTCCCCCTCCGCATCCTTTTGCGTTCATCTTCGGGCTTGTGCGCAGCGGTGGTAAATGGATTAGCTCAGCGGCCTCTGATGGCATGATGGATGGAGTCAGAAGAGCAATTTTCTAAACACCCTTTCCTTACTTGATGGATGTTTCCAGTGCCATCTCTTCCCTCGGGGCTCTTTGTGAGCAAAAATATCTCCTCTGAAAGGAGTTTCCATTGCATGCTATTAGTACTGAGTGGATTTATGATGTTACTTCATGCAAACAGCCTTTCTGCCGTCCTGTAGGTAAAGTCCACTCTGGTGCTCTGTAAAGATAACACCCTATGGCCCGCATCACAAGCTTCCACCGTCGTGGCTTTTTAAAATGGGTAACATAATTAAATATGCAAAATTAATACTTAACTTTATCCTAAACAGACCAAAGTATAGCTAAAACTTATCGCTCATAGAAAGGAGCATTTTCCTTCTGAAACATCCAAGTAGACCCCACGGGTTCCGTTGCTCCCCTCAGCGCCTTCCTTGATAATCTCGTCTGGTTCCATTGTGATTCTTGGCTGGGGTCAGATAATACAGCTGCGTTTACTATTCAGCATTATTTCTCCCCCATGACCCTCCTCACTTGAGCCTCTAAGTGTGTCAGCCTCTGTGATGGATGGAAAGGAATTTGCCAAGATCAGTGGGTAAAGGCACCAAAATTCTGAGAGAGAAAGGTTCTTGTAAGTGGCCAAGGAGGATATGGGTGTTCTGTGCGGAATTTGAAAATGGTTACACCATAGTACAGTCAAGCTGAACTTTAAAAAACAAACAACAACAACAACAAAAAACCTTGCTCTCACATTCTTAAAAAAAAAATAGAATTCGTAGAGAGAATTGAAAACTCTGGTATCTATAGCCCATCACTGTGACAAAAGATGCAAGGTAATTAACTTCTAAGGTGGACATGTTCACTTTGGCTTTGAGTTTGGGTGTTTCAGGCCATAGTTGTTGGTTTCCTTGCTTTGTGCCTGTGGTCACTGGTATACCCATCTCGCCAGGACCTCCCACCAAAGGATCTGCTCACTTCGTGTCAGCCAGGGACTAAAAACAGGCACAGAAAGGAGGCTTGGATCACCTCGTCGGCAAGGCCTGGCCGTCAGTGACTTAATCTTCCTTTCAGTGGGTCCTTTGCCATCACGGCTCCAAAGCTTTGCAACAGTGTCCAGGGTAGAGGACTAAGCCGTCGCCAAGGGCTTTCAGGAGACATTCCGCACACAAAATTATAACAACTCTGATTTGGCGGTTGAGGCGTGACAGAACTACCTTCTAGTTGAAGGTTCTGTTTATGTACTTACTTTGTCACTGACAATTTCATACAATGCATGTTTTCTAATGATTCACACAGCACCCAGTGCCCTCTCTCATTTCGCACCTCTGCCAACCTCTTGTGTTCCTTCTAAAACCTTCCCCTGTTCTCATGCCTTTTTATTTTGTTCTGTGGCTCACTGAGTTTAATCAGGATGGTTTGTATGTCCTTGCCATATCCATAGGCGGCTGGTGGACTCACCAGAACCTACACAACCGGAGGCAATGGCCCCTTATTCCTGAGGCTCTATCAGGGGGCACTGGGTGAGTCCTGCATCTACCCATGACAGAGTGTCTTGTGCTGGTCCAGAGCTGGTAACCTCAGCTGCTATGAGTTCACAATTACATTGACCGTGCCATACCCAGAACAGAGCATGCGGCATCCTTTCTCCCTATCCTGTGGTGTCCGGAGCCAGCCCAGGGTCATTCAAGGCTAAAAGAATCTACTGGCTGAGGCAAAATTCTGAAGCCCCATTCCAAAGCTAAACTTCCTTATTTCAGCCTCTGCATAACTTCCTCATTCCGACCTCTGCATAACCTCCTCCTTTCGACCTCTGCAGATGTTGTTTAGCCGGGACCTTCCAAGAGATAGTTAGCTAAAGTAAGATAGGAATTGTTTCAAGATGAATCACAGGATGTTCCCCTGCTGAGATCACCTGGAGACATTCTCAGACCCCCCCTACTGCTCGGCTCCTGCTTCCACCCCATATAAGCTTTTGCTTTTGATTCAATAAAGAAGACCTTGATAGGAGTTCTACTTGGTCTCGGTCTCCTTCTTTCTCGTCCCATCTTTTCAGGTATGGCTCCCCTCGCGACCCCGTAATTACTGGTCCTGCTGGACGGGACACGTGGCGCCCAACGTGGCCACGAGGTACGAGCCCTCTACCACGACAGAGACCCTTCGTGGGAAATAGTTCAGAAACGCCGCGGTCAAGTATCTCGCCGAGGTCAAAAGTACCTCCGATCGTCTCGGGTGCGGGCCTGCTGCTCACAGGACCTCTCCGCACTTAGGTAAGTGTTCATCTCTGTCAATAAGATGGGTTAAAGTCTCTCAAAGGAGGCGTAATTTATTCGCCACCTTAAAATTTTTCTCAGGGAAAGAGGAGTTAGAGTTAAAAAAGCCCTTGTACGCATTAGCTTTTCTTACAGAGATTCAAACAGTCCTTCAGGACACAGGGAACTCGGGTATTGCTTTATAATCGTTATGTCAAATTTTATGTCTATGTCTGTAAATTTGTTTACTTTTTAAAATATTGTTTCATTTTTCTATGTCTTGATAGAGGGCTAAGCTTTACTCGCTGGCCAATTTTCTAAAACAGTGCAGCACAACATGGCACACACAGCCTATGGGGCAGTAAGAGTATTGCCTCTGAGGCAGGAGCAGACCTGCCCTTTCCAGGGCCTGAACCCAGACACAGTGGCTGCCTGTGGGGCTTGCCTCTTACAGAACAGGCATGGCTGCAAACATGTGACAAGTTGAAAAAGCACGGTCTAAGAAATAGGGTTTATTGCCTAAAACTTAGAATTTTCTTGCTTAATTTTTTTGCTTGTAAGTGACTAACAGTTTTTCAAATTGGTCTAGCAAATAGAGTTAATTCCAAATTCCTTAGCTACAAGGTGTTTATAATTTTCTTGTTTATTTGCTTAATGTTTACTTGAAATATTTCTAAAAATTTTTAGATTCTCAAATAAGAGATATAAAGAAGTTTTGTCCTTGGAAACAAACATTTACAGCTGAGAGTTTCCAGCTTAGATCCAACTAACTAAACAAGTCCAGGGCTAATATTTCCTTGGGCCAGATAATTTTATAGACACTGCTCCTAGTTATCTGTGGGCTTGACTCCTACAGAGCAGAGATGGCTACAGACACGTGGCTATTTGGAGAGGCGGAACTAGGAGGCTGATAGAGTTCTAAACTAGGCTAGGGAATGTAGTTAACTACCTAGGACTTAGAATTTTCTTGTTTCCCTGATTAATTTTTGTTTGAGATGTTTAATAATTTTTTACCAAAATTAAAATAAAACAATTAAACAAGTCACGGTGGCACATGCCTTTAATCCCAGCACTCGGGAGACAGAGACAAGCAGATCTCTGTGACAGGGCATGGTGGTGCACACCTTTAATCCTAACACTTGGAGATTAACAGAGACAGAACTCTTAAATTTCAACCTGATCTCCACAGAACGTGATCTGCTGATAAGCTAAGTTTCTTACAAAGATGTAAGTTTTTAAACTTATATTAGACTTAAGGATTGTTTTTTCACTGTATCCCCTGCACCCCAGGCAGATAAGATCTCTTGGAGAAGTGATGCCCCTGTCTGGGTAGACCAGTGACCTCTGACACCCCCTAAATTACAGGCTGCTCTAGCTCGCGTTGAGTCTGCCATTAACAACCAAAATATCTCCTTTTTTGACCCTACTAAACCCTTACAATTCATTGTCCTTCCCACCCCTTTTACGCCCACGGGGGTGTTTTGGCAGGGCGCCCCCCTTTACTGGGTACACCTCCCTTCGGAATCGTCTAAGATTCTTGCCACCTACCCATCTCTGGTAGCCCAGCTCATAAAGGATGGCCGCTTACAATCGAGAAAAACCTTTGGAAAAGACCGCGACATTTTTATCCTCCCCTATACCCCAGCTCAGATTAATTGGCTATTTATCAATTCTGATATCTGGGCCATTAATTGCATAGATTTTCAAGGCAAAATCGATAACCATTATCCCCCCGATAGGTTGCTTCAATTCCTTTACAAAATGCCTATTATTTTCCCTAAAAGGACGAAATTGTCCCCTATCTCCCAGGCTAGCGTAGTTTTTTCGGATGGATCTTCTAATGGTATAGCAGCTTATGCCATTGATGGAGTAACCACTCGTGTGTCTTCCCCTTTTCTTTCGGCACAGCTAGTTGAGTTATATGCTATAATACAGGTATTTACAGCCCTCCCAGACCATTCCTTTAACCTATATACCGACAGCGCCTACATTGCCTGTTCGGTCCCCTTGCTAAAAACAGTGCCTCACATAAAACCTACCACTAATGCTGCCCCATTATTTGCGGCATTACAAAGCCTTATCCATCGGCACACCAAACCCTTTTTTGTTGGACATATTAGGGCTCATTCTGGACTCCCTGGACCTCTTGCCGAGGGAAACCGGTTAGTCGATGCCGCCACCCAGATGGTCGGGTCTATTCAGGTTCAAGATTATCCCTCTGATCTAATTTCCCAAGCCCAACAGGCCCACGCCCTCCACCACCTTAATTCCCAAAGCCTTCGCCACATGTTCTCCATCACTCGGGAACAAGCCTGGGCTATTGTTAAAGAATGCCAGGCATGTATCACCTTTCTTCCCGAGCCACATACGGGAGTCAACCCTCGTGACCTCATGCCTGGACAGGTCTGACAAATGGATGTTACTCATTTTTCCTCTTTTAAGAAACTTAAGTATATTCATGTGTCTATAGATACTTTTAGTGGATTTATTTGCGCCTCTCCACACGATGGAGAGTCTACTAGAGATGTTATTGATCATGTTTTATATTGCCTTATTGTACGCTGGAGAGTCTACTAGAGATGTTATTGATCATGTTTTGTATTGCCTTACTGTTGCCCCCAAACCCTTTACCTTAAAGACTGATAACGGCCCTGGGTATACAAGCTCTGCCTTCAAGTCCTTTTGTGCCCAACTGCAGATTAAACATGTTACGGGGATACCTTACAATCCCCAAGGACAAGGAATTGTCGAGAGGGCCCACCAGACACTTAGAGCAATGCTTAATAAATTACAGTTTTCCAAAGGAATCCTATATCCCTCTACCGCAGGGCCTCGCCTGCTTCTCAATCATGCATTGTTCGTCCTAAATTTTCTACAAAAGGATGATCTTGGCCATTCGGCGGCCGATCGCCTTTGGCACTCTTCCACCTCCTCCACCTATGCCAAGGCTCTGTGGAAGGATCCACTGACCCACCAATGGCATGGACCCGACCCAGTCCTTATTTGGGACAAAGGTCATGCCTGCATTTATGATCAGAAAGAACAAAATGCGCGCTGGTTACCTGAGCGCCTAATCAAACCTTTTAACCCCCCTCTCCCAGGGAACTCCCCTGAGGAAAAGGTGTAATTGTGCTCTTTTTTAGGATAAAAAAGATACCGCCGATTCATCATGTTGCTACTCACCGCGTCGCTCCTTTGCCTCTGCCTTCCTGAAGTGATTCTCGCCGCATTCCTGCGCCAACCTCAGCCTTATACAATCTATAATTTTACCTGGGTCGTTATTAACCAAGCGGGAGATATTGTTAATTCCTCCTCCTCTCAGGGCATTAACCCCCAGTGGCCCGATTTACAGGTTGACCTCTGTGCCCTGGCCCTGGGAGGCCCCTCTTCTTGGGGCGTGGAAGACATTATTTGGCCTAAGGCTCCCGAGGAGACGCCCCCTTTCTCTCGCTCGGTTGGTGGTCCCAGCCCCGGCTGCCGTAATGACCTGGAGCGCATCATGCTCCACAAAACCTTACACCAGGATGGGATTGCTTGGGCCGGAGGACTCTATGTTTGCCCGGGACCCTCTCATCGGCCCCGTCCTGATAACCACCGCTGTGGTGGGGCCCAAGACTTTTACTGTGCCGCTTGGGGATGTGAGACTACGGGAGATACCTATTGGAAACCTTCATCTTCTTGGGATTATATAACTGTTAAAAAAAAGGATCTCCCAGAGACAGTTGACCCCTCTGGCACACGTGACTGTAGTAATTGGTGCAACCCCCTTGTGATTACTTCCTCGATTAACAGTTTATTCTACAGACGAATTTCTCAACTTCTGGACTCCTCCGGGTACACCATCCAGAGTCAAACGCGAGCCCATTACAGCCGCAACCATCGCGGTTCTACTGGGGCTCGGGGCTGTCGGAGCCGGGACGGACATTTCATCTTTAGTGATCTCCAATCAAAACTATCACCAGCTTAGTGCAGCCATAGATAAGGATATTGCTGAAATACAGGTTGCTATGGCAGCTTTAAAGGATTCGCTTTCCTCCCTTGCAGAAGTGGTACTGCAGAATAGGAGAGGGCTAGATTTGCTGTTTTTACAACAAGGGGGATTATGCGCAGCACTCAAAGAAGAATGCTGTTTCTATACCGATAAAACTGGGATCGTAGAAGATAGCATGAGGAAGGTCAGAGAAAGTCTAGAAAATCGCAAGCGGGAGCGAGATAGAGCTGAATCCTGGTATAAAAACTGGTTTTCTGCTTCCCCTCTTCTGACTATCCTCCTCCCTTCGTTGCTGGGACCTCTTATAGGGTTCTTGTTACTAATATCTTTTGGACCGTGGGCTTTCAGAAAGATTACTGACTTTGTCAAACGCCAAATAGACTCTGCCATACAGGGACCCACCCATGTGGAAGTTCATTACCACAGGCTCGAACCACCTGACCCCGAGGCAGAAGACTGTGCCGTCCTTGATAATGCGGCTAAAAGTGGCCTCGACTTCAACAAGCTGAAACCTAAGGGCTTGAGTCGATTGTTCGCTTGAGAGGGTGCGAGGCTAAGCACTGCAGGGAACCATGCCAGACACCTCGGTAGGTTCCTGAGGGGCACGCCTGACTGCATATAGGCTGACGCGCATAAAGGATGTTACTATCCTTTTCCTGTCCTCCGCAAACGCGTCTGGGAGGTTGGGGACATGTGTGACCTGAAAAAATGGCCATGCAGTGACCTCTTAACGCAACGCCCATCTTCAGGAGGGTCAGGCCTCTACTCCCCCCTCTCTCTCTCTCTCTGCTTCTATTTAATAAAGAAGGGGCAGATGTCCGGAGCCAGCCCAGGGTCATTCAAGGCTAAAAGAATCTACTGGCTGAGGCAAAATTCTGAAGCCCCATTCCAAAGCTAAACTTCCTTATTTCAGCCTCTGCATAACTTCCTCATTCCGACCTCTGCATAACCTCCTCCTTTCGACCTCTGCAGATGTTGTTTAGCCGGGACCTTCCAAGAGATAGTTAGCTAAAGTAAGATAGGAATTGTTTCAAGATGAATCACAGGATGTTCCCCTGCTGAGATCACCTGGAGACATTCTCAGACCCCCCCTACTGCTCGGCTCCTGCTTCCACCCCATATAAGCTTTTGCTTTTGATTCAATAAAGAAGACCTTGATAGGAGTTCTACTTGGTCTCGGTCTCCTTCTTTCTCGTCCCATCTTTTCAGGTATGGCTCCCCTCGCGACCCCGTAATTACTGGTCCTGCTGGACGGGACACTGTGGCTCTTACATTCTTTGCGAGCCTTCCTCATCAAGGTTCCCTGACTTAGAGGGGACAGTAAAACGGTCTTGTTTAGGACGGAGAAGGCAACTTACTCTTAGCACCTTCAGTTGCTTGCTGAGCCGCGGGTCTCGGCTTTCAATGTTGTCCACTGCAAAGGCTTCTCTGCTAAAGGTTGAGAGTAACATTTGTTTCCAGGTGTGAATGCAGATTGTAGGAAGGCGGTTTGACACCATGACAATTTAGTTAAAGATTTTGAAGGGCAATCTCTTTTCTAGTAATAACATTTGTACCCTTGGCCAGGGGAGGGCAGACAGGTGAAGAATGAAGAATCAAAGTGAGAGCACTCTCAAATAGACCTCCCACCCTGATCGTCCTTCACAAATAGTGGGAAAAAAGAATACCCAGTTTTATGTGCTTTTAGAATGCAAAAACTGACCAAATTTACACTTGCTGGAGAGTTCTTCAGAAGAACGCAAGTCGTGGAGACACAGAGGCTGTACTTCAGTCATCAGCCAGGACCTGTGGACCTGAAATGCTTTGTCTCGCCCTGACATGGAGTAAGAAAAGAGTTTGTATTATTCCTGTGGTAGAGCTGTCACTCAGAAAAACCAAGGCAGAAGGCGGATGACATATCACGTGAGGAGCACATGCCAGTCCACTTGCCTCCCCTACCTGTGAGGCAAATCCCCTCTAGATCCAACTGGGGGCCACAGAAGCTGCAGGGAGAGAACAGATCCGTGACTGAGGGAGGTTTTACTTGATGCCGCCATGAAAAAAATGACTTGAACGCCCTGGATGAAGTGTGTCTTCCTTTTTTTTTTTCTTTTTTCTTTTCCTTTTTTTTTTCTTTCTTTTTTTCTTTTTCTTTTTCTTTTTCATTCTTTCTTTTTTTCTTTTTTTTTTTTTTTGACTATGAGCCTACCCTTTAACAAATCTGAGCCGTCTCCGCAGCCACGAAGCATGGGATTTTTGACAGGCCCAAATAATATGAAGTGAGAACAAACTGAGGAGAATACCCGAGTCCCTTGTCCTATAGCGCCTGCAATTTAAGATGATAAAATCAAGTAAAATAATTGGTTCCCTTAGAGGAAATGTGAATATTCTATACAGAGGAGAAGGGTGATATCAAAAGAATTATAAGAAAATTTACCCGAATGCCTGCCATTTTGAAAGCTTTGCTTGGATCTAGAAGGAACAAGATCTGAGACTGTTAGTCAACAGGAATGTTATATTGTGGACAGGCTTAAGTAGCAGGGTCTAGAAACGCCACTCCTCATGACTTGCAGAACAGGTTTAATCCAAATCAAGCTGGGATCCCTGTGGAGGAAAAGAAAGAAAGCATATTGACTTTGGAACCGAGAGAAATTAAGACAAACAATAAGGAACTCTAGGTGGTTAATGTGTCCAAGTCCCAGTGTACCTGACTTGGTTCCTGTCTGCGTTACAAAGGCAGGTTACAAAGGCAGGTGCCCAGGCAGAGGAAGGGGGAGCTGAGGAAGAGGCTGTTAATAACTTCAGTGAAACTTCCAGCTTCCAGATAGGGGATTGTCAATGGCAAAGCCACTTCCCAGGGTCACAGTTTACTGGATGTTATCAACTCAACTTGTTCCCTGAGGAATGTGAGTCTCCAATCTTGTCTTTGGCCAATAGTAAATTGTAGAGTAAGGGTTTTTCGAAGTTAGTTTCTGCTCCGGATTTAGTAAGCAGTATGGTTGTTTTTCCGACACAATAGACTAGCACATAGTTTAACTGCATGGCTTTTTAAGAAATCCTAATTTCCAAATGAAAAGCATCTGAGTTTTCTTATTGTTCTCTTAAGTAGCCTCTTTATTCATGTATCTTGATGGCTTTTGTTTTCTCACAACTAAGGAACAGGCTCAGATGAAGCACACTCCAATGTATTACCTTAAAGGAACCCTCGTTCTTATTTCCTAGGCAGTTAACTCCGTCTGGCACACAAAAATAAGGGGGGGTGAAATTTGCAAAATACCGTAAGGAAATGTCAGTCCATATTGTCTCTGTTAGTAGAAGCTATCACTACTTCAAGTATTACTATTAAAACATAAATCCGTGTGTGTGTGTGTGTGTGTGTGTGTGTGTGTGTGTGTGTGTGTGTGTGGTGTGTGGTGTGTGTGTGTGGTGTGTGTGTGGTGTGTGTGTGTGTGTGTGTGTGTGTGTGTGTCTGTGTGTGTGTCTGTGTGTGTGGTGTGTGTGTGTGTGTGTGTGTGTCTGTGTATGGGGGGTGTGTGTGTGTGGTGTGTGTGTGTGCAAAAGATTGCAAACCTTTGACTTGGGCTCCTATGAGCTATTCTGTTCTCCAGGCGCTGTGTGGAAACTACTGCAGAAATCATTCACACCTAAGGGCTCTGAATGGTAAGGGACGCCTTGTCAAAGTCAACCCCATAGTGAATAACAATAGCAAATTATCTTCATCACCAACCCTTTCAGTTATATTCTATGCATGTGTGAAAAATTAAAATCACAAAGAGTGTTTCAAAAAAGAAACATCTTTGTCACTTCTGTTTGTCTGCAGGCCTTACCCATGACGAGCAAGTGAAATTAGGGTTCATTATGACAGTCAGTGATAGTGAATGGAGCTGGAGTCCACAGGAAACTCAGAGCGAAATGAGCGGCTGTAAATGAAAATGCTTTCCAGGACAACTCCACACAGCCACCAATGGAATCTCACTTCCTGTCCCTTCGCCTTCCATCTTAACCCACTCTCATCTGTCTTCTGACACACACAGCAGCCCCGGATCACCTTTCTTCTTTGCTTCAGCTCTTCCTCCTAGTTTCCAGAAATTGTTTTTATTTGAAAATATTAATTAAAAGTCTTTTTTTAAGTTTCTGGGATCTTTCTTAGTCTCCTAGTAAACATCTTTGTCTCGAGGTAAACTCAGGCTCACAGAGGGGAGCCTCAGCCTCAGCAGCTGGCTCCTCAGAACTCAAGAGCGGCTTGCTGCTGCTTCCTGCCTGTGTTGGGGCCCTCCTCTCAGGGAAGTCTGCCCTACTCTTGCTCCCCTCCTTACTTCCATCTTTGCTTTATCATCTCAGTTTTTACCTCTACTGCTAAGTCTATTTTCTATCATCTCAAGACATGTTTCTGATGTCCCCGCTTCCCGTACGGCAACCCCCACCTTCCTTCCAAACACAGGCACTCATGACTGGCAGGAAAACTACGTTTGTTAACATTACAGGATAAATCCAAGCTTCATGACTACAAATAATGCAAAAAAAAAACCCAAACCAAACCAAACCAAAACAAAACAAACAACAAAAAACCTCACCCTCACCCTTCCTGTGTTTCGTGAAAACCACATTCGCTGACTCTAATGATATTAAAGTTAAAACCCTCATGCACTGCTTTCGTTAAGTAATTTCTTGCCCCAGTTTAAGACTATTCACTGGAAATGGATTACATTTCTCTCCTTTTCTGTCTACATCGCAGAAGCCGTGAAATCTCCTCAAGAACTAATCTTATTACTGTTATTAGCATCGTTGCAGTTCAATAAATATCCAGTGCTTGCTACATGAAAGGCACAATGGTGGATTCAACGATGGCCTCTGCTAGTCAAGAGTATAAAACCAGGAGCAGGCAGGATGGCTCAGCAGGTAGAGGCGCTTGCTGCAGGAGCCTGGTGTCCTGAGTCTGTTCCCAGGGTTTACAGGAAAGTCGAGGAGAGAGCAAACTCCACTAAGTTGTCCTCTCGCTGGCACACATTTGACAAGCATGCGCACATGACAGATGGACAGACACGCAATGCACACAGTAATAAATAGAAGAATATGAATTAAGATGGCAAAAGCGTTGCCAAGATTAGCTGATGTATATATAACCTGGAGGGTGAGGGAGGTAAAAACAAGATTTGCTTTGAGCAGAACAGCCAAAGATTTCTAGAGAAAGCAAAATTTACGTTGACTCTAAAAGATTTGCAGGACAGTGAGAGACAAGGCAGTCCTGACCCAGGCGCAGCTGCAGCTTTCCTCAGCATCACATGCCCTAAGTGTGTGTCTGCCTCCAGCTGAGGCAGGATTAGGCTCCTGAACCACCCATTTTTGCGTCTACCTTCAAGTGCTCTGGGACTCGTTTCATTGGATGAAACAAAGCTTGCTTCATTGGATGTTCTCAGTCAATTAATTAATTCATAGCGACTAAGATGCTTCTCAAATACGGACTAGAAGTTATTAAATGGAGTTTTGCCAAGACCTTACTGTGCTGGACAGGTTTATGTCAACTTGACACAAGCTAAACCATCTGAAGAGGGGAATCTCAAGAAAATGCCTCCGTAAGATTTGGCTGTCGTCCAGCTTGTAGGGTATTTTCTTAGTGATTGACGGAAGAGAGCCCGGTCCATTGTGAGTGGCGACATCTCTGGACTGGAGGTCCTAGATTCTATAAGAGAGCAGGCTGAGCAAACCAGGGGAGGCAAGGCAGTAAAATAGGGCCCCTCCAAGACCTCTGCCTCAGCTCCGGCCTCCAGCTTCCTGCTGTGTGAGTTCCTGGCCCCCTCCCTGCTTTTGATGATGAACTGTCATGTGGAACTGTGGTTGAAATGGTGAAACAAGCCATTTCTCCCCCTCCCCCACATGTCTTTTGGCCATGGGGTTTCATCCAGCAACATCAACCATAACTAAGGTGTTTAAAGATTCAAAACACAGACCGTTAGTCCCATTCATTCTTGTCACTGCCGTGCAGCACAGGCTAGGTGAGCCCTGTGATACTTTGCGCGATGAGAAATCTTCATTCTCATTGCACTGCACTTGCTACCACCTGCACAACACTGAAGCAAGTCGGAGTCCCAGTGGATCGGATAACTTCCTCCTCCCCAGCCCATCCTGGGAAGAGCAGTGAGACGAATGAAGACTCTCCACTGGCGTTGCAACTTTCATCTACATCCAAAGATGAAGAGGTGCTGCCACCACCTCTGCCAGCAGGCATTCCACAGGGAGAAAGAACAGAGGGGTTAAAGTAGCAGGAGACTCAGAGCCGTGCTTATCTCACCAGCAGGCAGCTGTGCTGGAGCACGTGGTCCAGACGGACCCCAGAGTCGGTGTGTGGCTCCCCACCTACTTCCCAATCCTAGGTCAGCTTTCTGGGAGAGAATCTGCAAGGCAAAATATCTTCAGTGGTAACTGACCATGTGGGTACAGATTTCAGGAAGTAGAAAGGAAAAAAAAACTGCTTAGACATGAAAGCACCATGCCTATCTGTTGACAGAAAAAAAATGGTATGGTAGTTATAATTAATGATGTTTAAGGAATATTAGAATATGTAGCCCAGTGAATGCCCTATGTTCTGACTAATGTACTGGCTCTTCTGTCCTTGGATATTGGTGTTAATAAAGAGCTGAGTGTGGGGAAGGGACTAGTGTGAACATTGTCCCAAATGTTCATGTTTATGTGCTTAAAAGCATTTCAATTACCCTTTTCTTCCAAGACACATATTTAGCAGTGTGGTCTCAGTCCTCCGGGCAAATAATTTATCAAATGCTTTGTGCGCCGGGCACTCCGTGAGACAGTGGAGAATTGAGACAATCATGATTTCTGTGCTGGTAGTTAGGTAGCCTAATCAGGAAGAAAGAGAGGCAAAGAGCTCTAATACACAATAGAAGAGTGCTGTGACAGAGAGCCCGGCGGTGTGGCGGGGAGAAGAGGGGCAACTAGGCTAGAATTGATGGTCAGTGGTCAGGGGATCCATGGGAAATCAGCTAAGTTGAAGGAGCTGTGTCAATCAGTCAGGGATGGGGGAACCAGTAGTTGTTTCTGCCTTCCTCTTGGGGCAATAGCCCACTCACCACCATACAAACCCTTCCAGCCCATGAAGATTTTGGTTGAGGCTGACAATATCTTCACATCATCGAGGTGGACACGTTGCTCTGACCTGGCCATTCAGGGCCGTTCCTACCTCTGCTGTCCTGATTGGTTCATCTATGTTAACAGCTCAGCCACTGAGGCTGATTCCAAGAGTACACATGGGCACTGCTGGAGAGAAAGGCGTGCTGAAGACCTGAGGTTGTTTGTCCAGTAAAATGTGAAGCTGGACTTTTGCAAACAGGCAGCACATGAGTCAGAAGACCTCCATCCTTGCAAAGAGGCAGCACATGAGTCAGAAGACCTCCATCCATCTTCTATCAGGACAGCAATGCCTTTTCAGCCTAATGCACACATCCTTCCCCCAGCATCTGTAGCCAGAGCTGGCCACTTTTGAGAGATGCTGAGAAAATAAGCAACAGAATCTTCAAAACTGCCTTAAACTACTCACAGGATGTGGCTAACGCCATGCTCTTGCTATGCCTTCTCAAAAGAAAAATAAACAAAAGCAAAGCAATGAAATGAACCAGGATGCTGCTAGTCAGAAGTGGTGGACATTGAGAAGTGCTCTCCGTGGTGACCACAGTGTGGGAGGAACTTAAGGCCAGGTATCCCAGTACTCTGCTGCGTCTGCCATATCAAAATGACACAAAATGTGGTTTGAACAGTGTAAATATGTTTTCTCATACTTCCAAAGGCCAGAGGCCTGAAAACAAGACGCCAGCATGCTTGGCTGGCAGGCAGCAGCCTCTTACGTCCTTATGCCATCCTTCCTGGGTGTGTGTGTGCTGTCTCTCTGTATCCAGTTAGTTTCCTTTTCCCTGGGATACTGAGGCAGTCCTTGTAGACTCTCCTGTTTCCCATCACATTCTGTTCCCATCCCCACTCCATGAACCGAGATGGAGGACATCACTGGATGTTTAAATGAGAGGTAACTTAGGATTCACAACCTTAAACAGGTTAGACAACGTTGAGTCAATTGCCACACAGAATTTGATGGTGCAATAGAACAGGCTTGAACTCTCAATAGCAGCAGGATCCTAGACAAGAGCCTGGAGCTCTGAGAACTCTAATAGCCCCAGAAAGCGCTCTAGGCTTCCGGGTATCAGTGACGAGCAATCCCAGCCTCCATAGGACGGCTTCTGTTTGTCTTATTCTATCTAGTTTTGTCTTGCTTGCTGTTGTCTCTTGGAGGGTTGTTCTTTTCAGGAGATAAAATGGAGGAGGAGTGGAGGGGTGGAAGTGGAGGGGCGGGAAGCTAGCAGGAGTGGTTAGGATGTACTGTATGAGAGAAGAATCTATTTTCAACTAAGGAGAGACAGAGACAAACAGACAGACACACACACACACACAGAGAGAGAGAGAGAGAGAGAGAGAGAGAGAGAGAGAGAGAGAGAGAGACAGAGAGAGAGACAGAGACAGAGACAGAGACAGACAGAGAGAGGACAGAGGGGGGAGGGAGAGAGAGAAGAGAGAGAGAGAGACAGACAGACACAGAGAAAGAGAGACAGAGACAGAGAGAGGGAGAGAGGCGAGAGAGAGAAAGAAAGAGAAGGAGAGAGAGGAAAGAGAAAGAGAGAAGGGGAGGGAGAGAGGAGAGAGGTGGGAGAGAGAGAGAGAGGGAGAGTTAGAGGGAGAGGGAGAGGGAGAGGGTGTTGGCTCAGTTTATTAACAATTAAACTTTATTATACAACCCAACTAGCATATACAAGAAGGAAAAAAAAGGTTAAAGGGACAGAAGATTAAAACCTCCTGGAATCCGTTCGGCAGGACGGGTCCTTAGGTGTCTCAGTCCCACGAGCTGGTCCGGTCCTTTTCTCTCTCTCCGCGCCCTCTCCTTCTCTCCTTCTACCTCTTCCCAGTCATATGCAAAGGGCGGTCCCTTCTCCCTTCGAGGGTCAATTAGGAAAACAATAGCCATGGTGGGGTTCCTAGGTAGGCTTCCTGAATTCCAAGCCCAGGAAGGCTCCAAACAGTCTCTCACAAGGTATTCATGGTGTGCCCTAAGGGTAAAGCCCGCCAAGACTGCTTCCACCTGAGACAAAGCTTAATCTATCCCACAGAGGGAGAGAGATGCTTTGCTAAGTCCGCAGAAAATGGTCACCAGTGGGAGCAACAGAAGCAGGAAGACTCCAGACCCCAGTCTCTGGCAGCTCACAAAGGCCGGAAGCTGCTACCAGAATGCAAGCCTAGGAGTTGAGGCAAGAATGAGCCTCCCCTGAGTGCCAACACTGGCCATGTCCCAAAGGCTGGCCCCAGCCAGTTCCCTGCCCAGTGCAGAAGCCTCAGGCGCTGGGAGCCTCAGTGAGCCCTTCCTTGGCAATCCACCTTCTCTTCCTCCTGGTTGCATATTAACTTGGATTCTGAAGCCTTCGGACTCAGAATTTATTGAAGGCTGGTTGGGTCCTGATTGGACAAAAGTGGGCATTCAGATATGGTTAGAAATGGGACCAGTCAGGAGAGCACTGCCAAAAACTGTCTATTCCAGTTGCTGGCTGTCACTACCTTTCAGATGGTGTCAGAGTGTCAGGGCTTCTTTTTGTGGTGGCTGCTGCTATACTGGCAACTGTGGGCACCTGCTTCTTGCTTTTGTCCTTGGGGCTTGAGCTCTCTGACTGTCAGCGAGCACTATATAGAGCCAAAAGCCCTGCCTAGGGGTTCCCTGGGGATTCGCACCAATATCAGGTCCTATTGGACTAGAACCCACTTTAACAGCTTGGCTTAACTCTATCACCTCTTTAAAATTCTGTCTCCAAACCCAATGAGAATTTGATGTCCTTGGGATCAGGGCTCTGACATATAAAGTGAGAATTGTGACTGTAATTCACAGCATGAATCCAGGGAGTTAATACTTTTCTCTTAGTGTGGGAGGGGTATGTTCCTTACTCACAGATCTGGAATATTAACAATTATCTTTATAAAATCACTTGAGTTTTTGGTTTGGTTTGTTTCATTTGAGACAAGAAAGTATCACCTCCCTTTCACCCCTCTCCTCCCCACCTCACCGACCAGTTCTTGCTGGCCTTCAAGTTACTATGTAGCAGAGTCTAGCCTTGAACTCCTCACCCATTTGCCTCCACCTCCCAAGTACTGGGATTACAGGTGTGTGAAGATATGCCCCTCACACACATGCTTTAAGTGTGTCAGAAGAAAAGCCATAGTGCATTGATTTGCATTTTTGTAGCAGTGTATATTTACACTTTCCAGGGATCGTTTTTTTTCTTGTGTAATTTAATCATTTGACGTACCAGATAATTATGGTCCTCGTGATGACTGCAGCCATGGCTACTGTAGACACATGGCACACTCAGCATTCAGTATCTCCTGGGCACCTGTAGCCAGGGCACTTCGATGGGACTCCCACCATACAAACAGGCCTGGGAAGACGTTCAGTCTCAAGGCTGTGGAAGACAGTGAGACAATGCTTATCCCTATCGGTCCTTGGGGGGATGATTCTGAGCACCTCTGTCCACAGCTGTCCCTGTCCCTGGGATTGCCAACACAGCTATATTATGTGTTGATTTCTGTATTTCCATCTGCTTGGATTGCCTCGCTTCTGCTCCCTCTCCATTCCCACAGAAGTTACCTGTCGAGTTACCTATCCCAGCTATGTTCAGATACACCTACAAATTGGTTTTGGTGCCTTATGACTTTTTTCTTCATTGTTTGGTATGAGGATTTAATATGGCAAAGATATTAACGTGTGTGTATGTGTGTGTGTGTGTATGTGTGTGTGTGTGTGTGTGTGTCTCTGTGTGTGTGTGTGTGTCTCTCTCTCTCTCTCTGTGTGTGTGTGTGTGTGTGTGTGTGTGTGCAGCAATGTCAAAAAGTTGTGAAAGGAAATATATCTCTGGGCTCTACAGTGTGCCAAGTTATAATGAGATCAAAAGAAATCATTTTCACATCTGCCTTCAATACTTCAGAACTGTAACATTTAGAAAGACTGGTGTTGTATGACCGCTTCTATCACCTGGAAATGAAATGTATACCTCTGCACATTCTGTTTGGTGTCAGGTCATTAGCTCTTTGGAGGATGTTGTGAGGCTAGCTCCCACAATTGGAACATTCCCCATCAGAGGAAGACTCTAGAAGTCTGTGAAACTTCTGAGGCTCAGGAAAATTAAAATAAAATTAAATTAAATTCAAATTTAAATAATGGGGGACTCTTACCCAGCCCTACTCGTTAAGCAAACACTAAATAACTGCCAAGAAAGAGGAGACCTCTTGGGATGCTGCCTCCCTCCCAGTTGGGCAGGGAGTGCCACGGATGCCACTTTTGTGAGTCATCGCCCTTGCTTGACCAGGCTTTTTGGTGACTCCGGTGATTTTGAGCCAGCCATGTTCCTGTAAGTGAGCTCAATATTAACTCAATGTTTACCAAGATACACATGGCTGAAGTCTTTTCTTTGGTATGCTGTTGGTGCCCTACCTAAATAGACATTTGTTCATGCTTTTCCCAAAAAGCAAACCACAGCATGGTTTGCTGTTAGCGTTAGAGATAGACCACCCTTTTGAGCTTTATTTAGAGTGTGTGTAAAATCGTTTCTTAATGTGTCTGTTTCTTGCAGTCCATCTGTTTTAAGTGGAGTGTTGCTCTTTCTTCTGCATCATCTCCCTCTTTTCATCACCGCCCCCCCCCCAGTTCCTTGTTTTCACATTATGCTTTTCTGGAATTAGCTCCTGGGTGAGGAAGACTAGTGTATTCATCCGAAATTGCCAGGTCTTGCCCAACCTTTTCTTAGGGAACCTTCAGATCCCAAGAAACAGATTCCCGAAGGTGTTGTGTGTCATGGGCTTTCAACTAAATGGTAATCTACTGGTGGGTGTACTAAACATTGTCACACCAATGTAGACTAGGAGACCTGAGATAAGTTGAAGAATACTAACACATGGTTACAAATAGGACATGACTCTCTGTCTCTGTCTCTGTCTCTGTCTCTGTCTCTGTCTGTCTGTCTGTTCTCTCTCTCTCTCTCTCTCTCTCTCTCTCTCTCTCTCTCTCTCTCTGAAGTCATTAGTTGACTGCAGATCATGCTCTACAGGCCTCATAAGATTTACTTCCTTCAGAGTTAACATGCCTATTGATATTGTCATTGCTTCCATATTGGTTGTGCACCCATCCCTATGAGAGACTATTTCTCAGCAGATATTCTGGTATTCTGGCTTTTACAGTTTTCCTCGCCACTCTTCTGTGATATTATCTGAGCCACAGATGCAGGAGTTTGATGTAGATGTATCCATTGGGACTGGGCTCCCTGACATCCATTGACCTCTGCATTGCATCCAGTTGTGGGTTTTTTTGTTTGTTTTGTTTTTGTGATGTGCTCCATCTGCTATAACAGAAACTCATTTGATAAGGTGTGGTGGCTACACTTATCTGTAGGTATAAGCGTGGCATTTAGAATGTAGTTAGGAATTATGCTGACCTAGCAACGTGATGGACATAAATTCTCTTCTAAGATCTATGACTTTTCACTAGCCTTGGGATGTTGAGGCTATATTTTTAGTGCCGAGCATCCTCTTGCTGAATGTCCACAAGTCCAATTAGACAGCTGTGGGCTACCCACAACAGATGATGCCACCATTACACCTTTATGGACATCTTGTCATGCTGATCAGTGTTGCAGACATGTCAGATTTTAATTTTTCCTTTCATTGGAGCTTGTGTAGTATTTTCTGGTTCTATAAAGCTAGACCAAAGAAAGAAGGCTTTTAAGTTAAATTCATATAGAGTAATCTGAGTCCTGTATTCTAAGTGTGTACTCAATAGGGATTTACCTTCAGTCTTTGAGAAGTAACCACAGGTATCTATAGTCTATGTTGTTTGGGGAGTCACTTGGACTTTCCTGACCAACCATTTAAAAGGAGGTTTCTCATACATGATACTGGGTTTTTTCTAAATCTATGATTCTTGTAGGGACCACTGCCAGCCCAAACCCAACTAGTCTCCAGCCCAAACCCAGCTAGCACAACTTCCTTTAAGGTTTGTTTAGAAGCTGTCCTGTTCTGATGAGCAACAGCATGAAGGATGCAGGACGTCAGTGTCCAGCATGCTGAGAGGAATGAATCCTGTCAGGTCAGGTCTGAACCAGCATCAGTGTCCAGTTCTTTTGTTCTGAAAGCATATAATTTCTCAAAAGCATTATACAGTCCTAAAATTAAAAAAAAATACATGCTGGATAAACAGAACAATTAAGGCTGGTTCTCTGCTCTTTATATGAGCAGAAGACTGCAAATCTTAATTTATGCTATATGAAGAACTGTATCTAATAATAAGTCACAGGGATTCTGTGACCCATAAGAAACCTTGTCTATGCATAGCTATTCATGTCTCAGCCAGTCTCAAAGCTATGTCTGTCAGATATATTGGGCCAGAAGGCTGAAGATGATGTCCCACCATCACAGAGAGTTTTGTGTGACTGTTCAGGCAGCAAACTGTCTCTGTCATTTTTTTTTTTCATTTTGAAAGTTGCTAACCTGCACTTCTGGTTTACTCAGATAATTAAATTTTATTTCTTCTCAAGTCTCTGATGGGGTTGAAGACCAGATAGTTCAGTCTTACAGTTAAGCTTAGTTGTTCAGGGGTTGTTTTTAGGTCTAGATAGATACCCTAAGTTGATAGAGATGAGATATGATAGATATTGATTTTCATTCAGAATTTTAGACTCATCAAGATAGGAAAGCTGCTTTCTTCAAGGCTGGCAAATACAAATTGCCAAAACACTATGAATGTAACATTTATATAAGTCCTGATTGTTCCATGGTTCTTCCTGCTTTGTGTAGTTTATTTTATTTATGTGTAATAATATGAATGTATATGTAAGAAAAGAAATACAATAAACATTGCAAAAAAAAGAGATTTATTTATACAATGACATGAACGTATTGCATGTAATTTTAGGTAAATACACAATAATAAAATTCCTTGAGGCTTTCTCAAACCATCCTGGTGTTACTTGTCCCTCTGCATATGAGGGATTTTAAAATGTCTCTCTCTAAGATGTGATGGATGTGGACGGTGGTGACAAATAGCTGATACTTACGCCTGTGCTCTTGTTCCTTCACACCTATTCACGTACTGAAGCTGTGTGGCATCTGTGTTAGTCAGGACCGCTGGACCAGAGCCAGAATTGTTATTGGTTACAACACACTACATAAACACACACACACACACACACACACACACACACACACACACTCACACATTATACATACAGTGACATAGCAAAAAGTTGGTGGAACCGTAATTTGAACCTAGCCTCTCAGTTCTACTTCTCTTTTCATAGTAGATAGATATCACATGCTTAATATTTCACTAAGTATGAGCAAAAACTATTATTTTACTTTCTATAATTTTTCTAACTAGAAACTAATTTTATATATTGACTGTATTTGTCAGCTTCGTGTTATGGTAACATTTGCCTGGAATAGTTTATTTATAAAAGAGACTGCTTTATTGACATGGTTTATGGAGCTGTAATTGACAATGAGGCAGACCCTGGGCTTGGGAGCTCTGGTGGGAAATGGGTATCAGAGAGCATCAGAGAAGGAAAGGGCACCGCAGACCACTCATCTCACGGCCAGGAAGCAAAGAGTGGGGACAAGCTCTCAGTCCCACAACGGGCACACAGCCTTTTACATAGGGGCCACTGAGGACCACTTACCCATGCCATAGTGCTGGCCATTCTAAAAAAAAATTACACATATTCATGGAGTAACCTTAAAGCACTGTATAAGAGTCGGCTCACCACTCCTTGCGGCTTGAATCAGAGTTAGTGCTCTCTTGAGGAATAAGGAGGCAGGAGACAGGTGTGGTGAGCTACAGAGACCCTTGAAGCTGTTTGCTCAGAAAAAGCTATTTAATCCAAAGAAAGAAAGAAGCAAGCACTGATGGTATAAATAAGTGTGCGTCACAAAACAACTAGAAATCTACCACATTAATAGGCTCGGCCACGAGTGACTATTCTTCAAATCTCTCTCTCTCTCTCTCTCTCTCTCTCTCTCTCTCTCTCTCTCTCTCTCTCTCTCCTCTCCCCCCTTTCTCTTTCTCTCTCTCTCTCTCTCTCTCTCTCTCTCTCTCTCTCTCTCTCTCTCATACACACACACACACACACACACACACACACACACACACACACACGACCCAAAGATACTGAAGGACAAACCTACCCAGGTCTTAGCTTTCTTCTGATTCTGAATCTGATGGTTCTAAGCCATTGATTATCTGCACCATGTACACTGTCCCAAACTGAGGGCCGTTACCTCTCCACAAGACTACTGCCAACTCACAACTCTAATTTTATCTTAAGGGTTTTTACTTACTAGGAACTGACTGATTGACGAGTATCCAATTTACAAAATGCTATATAACACGTCCCAAAGAGATGGAGATATTTCGCCCTTTAGAAAATTAGTTGTAGCATCTCCTACTCTATTAGAATGATCCTGCCAGAGCTCCATGAAGCACTCTCATGGCTCATAATAATCCAGGGGCTTAGGTGTGAACAGCTCCAGGTGGCACACAAAAGCAGAAATGGAAAGGGCCTATTCCCATTAGCACCCAGCATTTAGAATGCAAGTGTAGCCTATTGTGCCCTGTGTAGAACCTATAATTAGACACACTGCTAAGGAGGCAGACACCTCACATCTGTGTCATTAGTGGAGGGGATCAGCAGAAATAACAATACTCAGGCAGAAGCTTATTTCAGGAATGACAAAACAGGACAGAAAGAATCCTGTAATTGATTCCTGTTTCTAACAATTTTTCATCCTCCATAAGGACATGAGTTAAAAAAAAAATGGAAATAAAAAAACCTTAAGCCCTTGGAAATCCACATCAGAGTGGACATGTTTCTACACTTTCTCAGATTATGTAGGGAGAATGTATAACATATATGTAAATATCAAAATGTCGTGCATAAATATTTAGTTTAATTTTAATATATACGCAACACCTACATACATAATTACGTATGAATGGATGACGTCCGTGTTCAAGTCTTCTAACAGCTAAAATATCCTGTGCATTGAGTGTGCTTTGCACTTTTCTTAATGAAGATAGGATTAATCTGTACAGCCATGTACTGTCAAGAAACACACTTGTATAATTTACTAAGGAAAAAGAATCCCAGCTGCCACAAATGTAGAAGAAAAAGCTACCCATTTTTCAGCAGATGCCTATTACCAGGAAGCCTAAGTACAGGGACTACCTTCCTGTACATAAGATGCACATTAAAACTGAATGTTGAAAAGCAAAGATTTGTTGTCCTTTCCAAGTTGCAGGGTTAGGGTGATAGCCTGTAATTTGGGTGTAAAAGGAAGACAGAAGTAGAAATTACTTCACCAATAGACATAGAAGTTCCTCCATCCAAGTCGGGCTTTCCATTTATCCTGTCCCAAATGGAATGACTTTTCAATGCCCTGATGCTGGATCTCTGCTTACTCCAGTTATATACTGACCCTGGGTTAAAAGACACTTTAGCTCCAGCTCGAAATCATTAGAAATTGAATAGAAAGCTGAAAGAAAAAAAAACACAATTCGTGTCATTTTGCTTACCTATGTTTCCTATACATATGTGCCTGCTTACTTTGAATTAAACTTAGCCACATTTCTTCCCCTCCCCCCCTTTTTTTACTTTTTATTTGTTCTTTGTAAATTTCGTATCATGTATGCCAATCCTACTCCTCTTCCCCTCCCCTTGTGCTCCAACTTTCCCCAACAGAGAAACAAAATCCCACTCTGGAGCCCCTAGTGTGTCACAGTGTGTCCCACACTGTACCTTTTTGTCCACACTTCTTTGCTTGGAAATGTTCATTGGCTCATTGGTCAGGTACGAAGCCTCTGGCTTCTGCTAGTCTATTGATTCTAGAACCTTACTGGGACTCCTGTCTGATATACTGCTGTCGCCTTACATCATGGAGATCCTATAGTTTTGGATATATGGGACCGGCCCCCTCCATGCACTCCAGCAGTTCATCTATGGGGAGGGGGTTGGGGTAGCCCTGGATCAGATCTGGTCCTGAGAAGTATCTGAGCTGACCACCCTGTCAGCATTCCCGCTCTCACGGCCAGCTCACCAGCAACCCCCCACTACCAGGGTTAGCTCTGCCCTGCTGCCCAGGCAAGGCGCAGGACCTGCTTTCCCTAGCATTGCAGCCAGTGAGGGACATGACCAGTTCTCCCTTTCTCATGACCTCTGGGCCAGATCCCCTGCCAGCCATAGTTGGTGAGGCATGAGGGAGGGGAGGAAGGCATCTCTTCCCCATCTGCTCCACTGTCTGCACACCAGGGGCAAGGCTGGCTCCCCCACACTCACTCCCTCTGGGCCGGCTCACCTGGAACTCCCATGTCCAGGACCAGCTCTATTGTGTTGGCCAGGAGAGATGCAGGGCCCACACGGGACAGCTCTCCTTATGATCCCTGTGAGAGGTGAAGATGGGAGGAGGGTATCTCTCCCTCATCCACACCACCACATAGGAGATGAGGGGTAGGGCCAGGTTTCCCCTGATCATATCCTTGGGGGCCAGCTCACATGCAACTCCAGCAATGTTCAGGCCGCCCTCCGAGTACTATAGCTGGCTAGGGGGCAGGGTCAGCTCTCCTGCTTCATGCCCCCAGAGAGAGCTTTCCCAGGGTGCTCAGTAGAGGGATGGGGCCAGTTTTCCACAGTCCTCAGACATCAATATGTCCTTGGGCAGCAGTCCAAACCAGGTACATCCACCTGGCCCTTAGTTATAATAGACCCCTGCAACTGCAGCGCCATGGATGCAGATGTGGTCCCTGGTGGCAGTACAGGCCAGGTGACATCACCGGCTACTCACATCAGGCTGTCCTCACTACCCTTGAGTCTCCACTTCTGCCTTTCTTTGTTGTGCTCACTTCCTTCTGTTTCTCTTTCTCTTCTATTTCTCCATCACTTACTTGTTTCTCTTGAAGACACCTAAGGTCTCCGAGTGTCTGGGATCACTTCAGGAGTGGTCTCAAGGGTCCTATGCCCTGATCACACATTATGGGCACCAGGCAGGGAGTATCTCAGGCATGGTCTGCAACCCCAGGCTTGAGTGGTGCACTACCTGTGGTCATCTCAGGCTTGCTCCTCACCTGGCCCCCTCAAGTAATCTCATGATAGGGTCATCTGTCTGGGGCTCACTTCTGCCCAAGAGCCACAGTCCTACGAGAGGTTCTCCTAATCTCAGGCTAGCTCCCTGTCTGAGCCTCCTGGCACTGGACCAGTGGTCATCTTAGGTTCCCTTTTCCCAGGGAATGTTAGGCTACTAGTCATTCGGATGTTCAAAGATCAGAACCCTGAGTGTAGACATAGCTTCTCTCCTCTCTGTCACCTACTGAGGCACATGTGACATAGCAGCCACACCTACAATGCCTCTAGGGTCAGAATCAATTTTCTTTTATTCCCCATGTATTTGAAGGAAATATTTAGTTCCTGAGAAAAATAATATTATGTCAACATTAGTTATCACATGATCAAATGATTCTATGTATGTTAAAATGCATAGGGCTGGGGAGAGAGCTCAGTCAGTTAAGCCCCTGCCACAAAAACATGAGGACCTGAGTTTTGTTTCCCCAGAACCTACATAAAAAGCCAGATTTGTCAGGGAGGCAGAGGCAGAGGCGGGCAGATCACTGTGAGTTCAAGGCCAGCCTGGTCTACAAAGCAAGTCTAGGACAGCCAAGGCTACACAGAGAAACACTGTCTTGAAAAACAATAAATAAATAGCTCGATATGGTGGTGTGAATGCTACTTTTAACTCTATTTTATTTGGGGTTTATTAATGCGTCTACCTCCCTTCCAATCCCCCGACCCTAGGTAGTAGAGAAAGAAGGTTAGAAGGGAGAGAAATGTAGACCTCTTTAGACTTAGTTCTGGCTGGTTAGAGTTGTCGGGTTCTTTGAGAAAATACCAATCTCAGTCATCAAGAAATCCAGCTGTCCAGCAGAACCAGCAGCTTCTTTCTCCATCCATCTCCTCGAAATCTCTATCTATCTATCTATCTATCTATCTATCTATCTATCTATCTATCTATCACTTACACAGTGTCCCTTGAAGTGTCCTTCCTCTCTTTAAAGGTATTTATATCCTCTCAGAATTATACTAACTGCAGCTGGCAAAGGCCACACCCCTTCCAAGCCACACATAGCTGTTATCAGCTGTGGATAAACTAAAGCAGCTTCATATTCGACATAACATAACTGGGTTTTAAAGAAACAGAAACAAACTTTGACTACATGGTGGTATGTGACTGTCACCCCAGCCTTAGGGGTGAGGGTAGAGACAGTGGAATGCCTGAAGTTCATTGGCCAATCACCCTACCCCACTCAGTTAGCTTCAAGTTCAATAACATTACAGTGGAGAACAATAGAGGAAAGATACCTGACATCAACCTTGGGCCTCCTCATGCATAAATACACATATACAGATATACTCACAAATGCAAGAGCATGTACTACACATATATACAACACATCACACACACACACACACACACACACACACACACACACACATCCATCCACGAATCTGCAAACACTGGACACTGGAGGGATAAAGAGAAGTGACCAGACGCAAGCCTAAGAGTGACAGATCTTACAGGTGACTCATAGAAAGCCTGAAGAGACCAGTCCACTACAGGTGCTGCCCTCCAAGACCAAAGAGTTTGTGGGTCTGAATGGTGGCTGGAGTAACACAGCATGAACCCTCTATAACAAAAATATCCATCCCTCCATCACCAGTCCACATTCCCCCTGTATTGTGAAGCACGTCTAGTCTTACATGACTGGTTTTCATCGTTATGTCAAGTAGAATTTAAATTTTTGGACATTCTGGATTATTGGAAACAACACAAAATAATGTGTCTTCCCTGTCACTCTGAGACAATGATAGCCCTCTTGACCAGTGCAGTTTCGTAGAACTTCTATGGCTGCAGGGCCAGAAAGCCAATGGAAGTCCAGCCTAGAAGGACTTCAGGTACTTTTTCTCATCCACACTAGGGAATTAAGTTACATCAGGTACAAGGAGGCCTTAACTCAGCCAACCCAAAAGCACCAAGGTGCCCTGCAAATATCAGTAGATGTACCAATTCAATAACTCACAGGACTTATTGATTCCTACTCACTTTCATTCTGATGCCATGTCCTCCCAAGCCCACACTTGACATCCGTAGCTTCTTGTTGTCTCTATTATTTATTTCTTGGATTTCTCATGCTGACTCTGTCTTGGTCCCTTCAGACTGAAAGAAGAAAAAGAAGAAAGCATGCCCTACCTTACACCTCATGAAAGACATAGCCTGCATTTTAAGTCATTCTTTTTTTTATAATCCCTAGTTGCATCCTTTTATCCCCCTTTAGGTAGATGTGTTGCGATAGGGCCACAATTCTAGAAAGCTCATCTGGTCTCAAAGACTAATGTTTCCGCACTTTATAGCTTAGTGGCCATATTTTGTTTGAAAAATGATGTTTCTGTTTTAAAACTACCACATGAGGCTCAAATGAGATACATAAAATACTTTAAGTGCTTTATAAACTACCAAGGCATTGTTAACTACCCCACAGTGAAACAAAGAATGGCTTATAAAAGGGTCAGCAGGTAATAAGGCACTGTAATCTCCCTTGTCCAAAATAAAAATCCATTTGTCCCAAGATATATTTCCTGAGTCAAGCCCTAACCAGAGACCCTTAAATAGGCATCACAATCTCTACATTCAGAAAAATTTAAAATTGCCACTTTTGCTTTTATAGCTGTTTACTATGAGTTTTTAACTCCTAGGGCTAAAAATATTAGTATGAAAGTTATAAGTTGCCTATGGGAAAATTAGGCTGGTAGAGATTTACAAATTTGGTCATTTGGCTGCAGCATGAAACACATTTTTCTCATTATTCAGGAAAAACGTTTGCACAGAGGTCTTCCTTCCTTGTGTCTCTAATGACACAAAGCAAAGAGCTGGTCCCTCCATAGAGCTGAGTAAGTACAGTTTCTCAGGAAATGGGAACTCATTCATCTTTGTATGTCTGTCAGAACACCTCATGCCTGGCAAACTCACACCACGCCTGAGGAGAAGAAAGAGGCTTCCCTTGACAGGCGGGAGTGTTTGAGGGAGTCAGCTGCAGCTCTTGGGGCACACCTCTTAAAGCCAAAGGAAAGGATTGATCCAACTGGGAATCAAACTGTTGTCTAATTATCCTATTTGATGGGAAAACCTAGAGCGACTAAAAGATTGGTCTTTTGCACAGTGTTCATACTCCCACTTACTTGCTCCATGCCTAACCTGACATCTGACTCTGACTCCCCGAGCCTTTGCGTTTCCCCATCTCTCAAAGGCAATCTGATTTACGCTAAGTTGTAGTGTGGCCAGCATTTCACTGAGCATCTGCCTTATTTCCGCTATGAACTTAACTCAGATGTAACAAATGACAGCTCGGCTTGCCTGTGTTTGTAGACTGTGATGTGGCTCTCTCTGGTGTTGTGCCCACTCTACATATCCCCAGGCTGGGCAGAGTAGAAGATGTGCAGGGCGTCTTAGTCACAGATCTTAGAGAGTTAAGGGGGTAGCCAATCAATTTTATCTTTCATGTCAACTCCAACAACTGGAGCTCCTTGAAAATTATGCTGGAGATGATGAGACTGGATCCAGACTTGGTAGGTAAAGGTGCTGTGACAAAGTACCAGTGCATTTGTGGGCAGACGGAAATTGTACCTATCATACATGGTGGCTCCCCTTGGAGCACCCTGGCACTGAGTGTTGCAAAACCGACTTCCTGGAGAAGCGGCAACAGAATTCTTTATAGCTTTGGGTTCACGGGCAATGGAGAACAGGATTTACCTTGTGGGATATTGCATAACATCTACTCCACCCCATCTCTACCCACAGGGTATCTGTTGAGTTAATTTCCGTCTGTAACAGAGGGATTAGCAGGTAGCTGACATAAATGCTAGCCCAAGGTTACCGGCATCTCATACACGACAGACTTACAACCCAAGCCGGATTTTCTTCTTTAACCTAAGCTAGTGGGTTGGAAGTCAGTCAAGTCTTGTGTTTGCCTGAGAGCCAGGGTTGAAGCTGAGAGCATGGGCTAGGTTAGCCCAGCCTCCAAAGAGTGTCCTGAGCCCAGCAGAGAGCGTCTCCAGATGTTCCGATCCAGCATTACGTGGACGCATGGAGGAGGAGCTTCTGCTGAGTCAATTCTAATTTACCTCCTTTGGAGTTAGTCATATAGCTTCCTTTGGAAATCGATGCTAATCCAACTGACCCTTCTAATTCTGTAAGCAAAACCAAGCCTCTGCTGCCTGCCCTCTGCAGCAGATGCAGCCAGGTTGCTGTTTCAGAGAGAATTGATCTCTTTCTTGAGGGCAAAAGGCTAAGTTCCTCCTCAAGGATTTTTGCCAATGGCTCTAACTAGGACATACAAATATATTTGTGCAAATGAAGTCACAGACCACAGAATTTCAATGATTTGAGGAAAAAAATCTGTGTGAAATAAATTCCCCTTATGATTTCTGTATGAGCTCCACCCAAAACTTTGTTTTAATAGAAAGAAAGAGATTAAGAGATTTCCTCGTTCCCTGAGTTTAGAACCACGCAGAGGACAGTAACCGAAACCTGCACTCGCGATTTATACTGTGAGTGGTGATTCTGCCTTTGTTAAACCTCAGCCTCAGATGAGTGCAGAGAAGCAAGGAGGGACTTGTCACGCTCCAGGGGGCTAAAATCGGAGGATGTAAAAGTTGGCTCCAGAAATATTTAGATCTTATCTTCCATCCTCCTCACTTTAGGCCCTTTCTATGTAAATGCTATCTTACAGGTATACTCCACTTCAGGGCAAATAAACTCAATTCATTTCAATGCTTCACCTAAGGATGTATTGAATTCACTACTCCAGTTCAAGCACTTGCTGTGTGCTGTGTACCTACCAGGTTATCCACATAGGGCTGATAGAAGGCCCCTCTCTATTAGCATTTATATTATTGGTTGGAAAGAAGTAATCAATGAGTGATGGGTAATGGCTATTTGATGGCAATGGACTCTGCAGGCATGAACTATTTGCTGTATTTGATATAGAAAGCTTCTTCTTTAAAAAAAAAACAACAACAAGGTTTCATTTTAGCTGGGCAGAATTAGCTATAGGGATGCTGGTGAGAACCACTCTGGTGCTGATGTGGGAGAGAGATCTACTCAACCTATAACAAGGAGACCTAACATAGCAACTGAGTGAGCAAACAAAGAGAACAGCAAGCAGGGGTTACAACAAAAAGGGGCCTGAAGCTAATTAGAATCATGATATATGTCAGCTAGGCAGTGTCAAACTTAAAGTGTTAATTCCCACAGGACGTTAGTTTTGTCTAATGTATCTGAAAATTTGGAGATATCCAAGATGTATTCCCGAACACACAAAATCCAACCTCCATGTTTGAGCCTTAGATCATGCTTATTTCTCATTATGCAAAGATGGAAATGAAAAAAAAAACATACACCAGAAAAGAAAGATAGCTCAGCATCGTGGGAACATCTGCAAGATGTATGTATCTGTGTGTGGATGTGTACATGTGACTGTAGAGGCACTGGATGCTGTGGAGTGAGAAATTCAGGTAATTGTGAGTCACCTGACATGGGTGAGGTGAACCGAACCCAGATCCATGGCAAGAGCCATCTCTCCCGTCGTCTATGGAAGTGATCTATTGAAGTTAATTTTGACTATTCAACATCACTGAGTTTCTGCTAAAGTCTAACTTGCTTAACAGTTGAGTAACCATCTCAGAGATGAAGCCACAGCTTTTTGCTACCCTTCCCCTGTTTGTTTTCTTCATAGTTCTGCTGATCGGTGAATGATAATTCACAAGTACAACCAAGATGCAAATAGTCCTGTTAGCACACATCCTCAGGTCTAGTTCATTTGTGCCTCATGCAGAACAGTACTGCAGCCAGCCTTCCCCTCCACTTTTCCCTCCCTAGTGCAATCATTCAATCCATCACTGAATGTCTACTGTGCTGTGATTAACTCCTGGCGAAGGTTCTGGGCATATGGGCATCACCTAGTCTGGACCTTAAAGTTTTTTCACAGCCAAGTGGGTCTCTTCATATCCCTCAGCATCATCACTGATCACAATAACTCTCCTCTTTGTTCCCTTCATCCTGATTCCACCTGTACAAAGGCATCACACTTGGAGGGGGAAAAAAGTAATGTGTGCATTGCCCGACTCCCTACACACACTGCTGGTTGCCACTCGGGATTTATGATCTTCAGAAATATTGGAGGAAAGAATGTAGATAGGGTCCTTTTGTTGCCTAATTTTATGCTGAAAAATGTGCTTATTATCTTCCATAATCTTCAGCTAATGCCCTAATGCTTTCACTTTGAAAAATCTTTCCTCTAAAATTGGCTTCCTTCCTCTTTCCTGCCTAACCCACTTCCCGGCACTCCTGTGGCTTTTGTTCAGAAAAGGGCAGAATCATCGTGGTGACTTAGAATTCATCTTTTTTTTTTAATGCTTATTTGTGATTCATTAGGGTTTTTTTTATCACTTAGCTTTCTTTCCAGAATTAGAAAACCAAAATCTCTGATACCTTTCCTATAGAAATTATACTAAAGATATTTTTATAACACCGTGTGGTTTTGAAAGCAGCAGTCAAGGTCTCTAAATGTGGCCAGTGTCGAACGGTGGCTGCATGGGGACGCCTGGGAGCAGCCAGGGCGGCGACTGCAGTGATGTCTTCCTGTGACACTTCACTGTGTACTGCTGATCCTCCGTGACGCCCAGACCCTTAGAGTGCTGCACTGAGGGTAGCCAGGAAGCGATCTGGGATTGACATATTTTCATGCTAAGGAAACTGAAGTAGAGGAACACCAACAATCACAACTACTATAACTTCAAGTTACCCACGCAGAAAAGGATCTGCCAATATACACAAAAATCAATATCAGGGCATGTTATCAAAAATAGTTCCTTGGGTTTGTTTTGCCATCCCAGGTTCATCAGTCACTTCCCCTACACCAACCTGTTTCCAGAGCGACGAATCTCACCTCCTCCTCTTAAGTTTACTGAGGTGGGATGACAAAGCTCATCTTAGAACCATTTTACTCTGCTTCCATGCTAGACCTTAACTAGACCCCCTAGCCCACAAAGATGGATGCCCAAGATTCTTCTCAAGGCTTGTCACCCACAGGATCCAGAGTGTGGTGGTTTGAATAGGAATGGCCCCATGGAATTGTGGGTTTGAATGTTTGGCCCATAGAGAGAGGCATTGCTGGGAGGTGTGGCCTTGGGGAGGAAGTGTGTCACTGTGGGGGCGGACTTTAAGGTCTCCTATGCTCCAGCTATACCCAGTGTGGCACGCAGTCTCTTGCTGCCTGCAGATCAAGATGTGGAACTCTCAGCTCCTCCTCCAGCACCACGGCTGCTACACATGGTCATGTTCCCCCACTATGATGATAATGAACTAAACCTCTGAACTGTAAACCAGCCCTAATTAAATGTTTTCCTTTATAAGAGTTGCTGTGGTCATGGTGTCTCCTCACAGCAATAAAACCCTGACTAAGACACAGAGCGATGTGAGAGAAGACAAAGACCAATCTTCTCAGCCTCCCCAGAATCCAGCTTTGAAAGTGTCCTATTTTGGGGAATTGTGCCAGTATCGTCACTGCTTCATGAGGAACAGTCATCAATCCCAATTACACACAAGCTGTCAGACACTAGTTACTAAATCCATGCTCTTGTCCAGGTACTCTTTTTCCTCCAAGGAACAGCACCAAAGCTCTGTTCACACCCATCACAGTACCAGTTTCCTCTCTTCTCCCTTGGTCTATTACTAGGCTAACGACCTATGAGCAGAAGCCACGGAAGTCACAGTGGTTCATAAATTATATTTGGCTTCCAAATAGACACTAGGATTCATTTTGCAGGCTCATCCCTGCTGATGTTTTCTGCTCTGCTTTCCTCCTCTCAAATCACCACCTTGGCCAGAAGATGTATCATCAATCTCTGGGATCTAAGCATCAGTGGCACTGTGTTTTCTTCTACAAGAGAGATTTACACTGCCTGCCTCACTCTCCTTCTATAGTGCAATGATTCACAGTCTTGACTGTATTATTATGGCCTAGCAGTCTTTCTGAAAATATTGGAGCTCAGGTCCCATCATGAGTCATTAAATTCAAGATGAACTTGGACATTGATTGAAATAGGAGTTTCAAAATTGTGGTCAGGACTGAGAAGGACCAATAGTGGTTTAGGATGCCAGAAATATGAAAGGGGTAAACTCTCTTTGGACTGGTCTCTTTCCTAGTACCTTATAGTCAATATCATGTACTGTGCTGGCTAGTTTTATGTCTACCTGACACTATAGTCATCTGCTGTGATTAACAAATGATGGACAACTGGAACTGAGAAGTGAGTAGAGCTTAAGAAGAGATCAGCATCACTGAGGTTAAATATTCTGGAAAGAATTTGTAAGACGGTGACACTTTTAAAATTTGTAAAACATTTTATATTGTGATCTATTAACACATGATCTTGAGGCTGACAAGAAAGGAGAGGTTGTGGTTTAACAGTGAGGTGATTGAGGGTCAAGCTGACAAGGTGTCTGTTGTGCTGGCTAGTTTTATGTCAACTTCACACACAAGCTGAAGTCATCTAAGAGGAGGGGACCTCAACTGAGACAATGCCTCCGTAAGATCAGGCTCTAGGCAAGCCCGTAGAGCATTTTCTTAACTAGTTATTGAATGAGAGGGCCTACCCCATTGTGAGTGGTGCAACGCCACAGCTAATGGTACTAAGTTCTATAAGAAAGCAGACTGAGCAAGCCAATAAGCAGCATCCTCCGTGACCTCTGCATCAGCTCTTGCCCCAGGTTCCTGCGCTGTTTAAGTTTCTATCCTGAATTCCTTCAATTATGAACAGTGATATGGCAATATAAGCCAGATAAACCATTTGCTCCCCACATTTCTTTTGGTCATGGTGTTTTGTCATATCAATAGGAACCCTAACCAAGACATCTATTTTGTCAGTCTTCTTAATTTTCCCCCTGAAAGTCCATATGACCTATCTGTAAACACACATCTAAGAGAAATAATATCAACATACCAAAGAGACCAGAATGCCTATGTTTGCTGATACAGAAAGAACACCAGTTGTATATATACAATGGAATATTATTTCTCTCTAAAAAGGAATGATAGCCTATACTTTTTAATGAAATATATGGGAAGAGAGGACATTGGGTTAAATAAAATAAGTCAGATATAGGAAAACAAATACCTCATGTTCTTCTTATGTGTGAGTTTTTAAATGTATAGTAGTGATTTCTAGAAGCTAGAGAGGGTTCAAGGGATATTAGAGAACAGGCGCACAAATATAAGTGGTTAGAAACAATAAGTTGTAATTGTCCACATCCCAGAGGAGTACTCTGGTTCATAATAAACTATCACGGATTTTATGGAGAACCAGAAGAGAGGCTCAAAGTCTCCTGACACAAAGTAATTATGAAGATGGAGATGCTGATTTGTTTGATTTAATTAGCACACAGTATATTCAAATACTGAAATACCACACGGTTCCCCAGAACTATGTACAAAAATCACATGTTAATAAGAATAATTTTTAAGAAGATTAAATGTTCTTCTATGGGGACCTGGCCACAAGGAAAGGAAAAATCAGTAGGAACTTAGAACAAATAAAACATAAGTAGAAATTTCGAGGAAGGAGCCAGAGATAATATGCAAAGAGAAGTGGGTCAAGAATCTTGTTTGATTGAAAGATGTGGAGCAAGAACTAAATGGAGTTTAGCTTGGAGCGGGAAAGGCAGGCAGCCTTATTCAAGAGCTCTGCCCAAGCATGAAAGAGCTGGAGATGGGAACCAGGATCAGTAATGAGATAATGATAGAGGCCCAGACATCTGTCCTGGGCATAGGATAGATTTTTTTTCTTGGCCCTGGTGATGGGGCAGGGAGCATCACAGATTCAGGAGACCAGAACACAGGTAGATATGAAAATCTGGGAGAGATGGAAAGGTCTGTGTGTTTGACTGCGAGTAGATGGACCCTCTGAAATCAACTTCAACTCTACCATGCACAAAGGATGCCTTTGGTGCATGACTTCCTGTCCCCTTGCTGGACTCAGAGGGAACACATCAGCCAGTAAACACTGAAGTTTATTATCCAAAGGCAGGATGGCATCAGTCTGATACAGGGCCTCACAGCCTAGAACATAGAATGACAGTTGACCATGGAATGTGTATGGCTTGCCACAACATCCCGGAAGGGAACTGAAGCCTTTTAATTTGAATACTACCTGAGTAATGAGTATGTGGGTAAGGGACACTTGGAAATGCTGAAAAGTATTGTCCCATATGGATCAAATAGCCACCGCACCACTATAACTAAGAGGGCTGGCTTCTGTCCTGAAAGGGGCTCCACTCACAGGAAGGACAGGCTATCTGCTCTCCTTGGTGAGAGTCCTTCAGGCAATGCGCACCATTCCACAGCCAAACCACAGAGAGCTCTGGGTAAAAAGAAAAGGAAGGTTCCATGATTGAGAGCAGAGAAAAGGGAAGCCCCAAGACTGCAGTGCTATGGCAGCCCAGGGGTGCAAACAGGCCTTCCTGGAGGGGGAGAGAGGAGGGAGGGAGCAGTGGTCTCTCTCTCTATCTATCTATCTCTTACACACACACACACACACACACACACACACACACACACACACACACACACCAAGGCTCAGGGACAATGAATGGAAGAGGACAAGAGACTGTTATAGCCAGAGGTTGGAAGTTGGGGGAGGGGGCGGGCAGAACAAAACAGTGTCTTCTTGACATGACAGCACAGATATATTCATGAACTCACAGCTGTTGTGGTAACCTGCACAAGATAAAGCCAGGGAACATTCTAGCACAGAAGAAGAAGGGGGTCACAAGCACCTGCCCCTAACTGAGGAGCTGCAGGAGAGAGAGTCCATTCTCCTTAAGGGAGTGGCTCCTGCTAGGTCATCCATTCTCCGGTGGATGGCTGCCCACCCAGGAGTAAAAGGGTTAAAAAAAAAAGACAATGCTGGGAGCTGAGGAGAGGTCAGAGATAGCAGAGGGTGTGGGGGAGTTGGGAAGAGGAATATGGACTGAATGTGATCAAGATGCATTGTATGAGGGGCTGGAGAGGTAGCTCAGTTGTTAAGAGCATCATTTTGCTCTTCCAGAGGACCTGAGTTTGATTCCCAGAATGCATATGGCAACTCACAACAGTCTATAACTATAGTTCCAGCAATATGACGCCCTCTTCCAGCCACCACAGGCACCAGGAATGCATGAAGTACACAGACATGCAAGCATACATGTAGGCAAATGTTGGGGACACAGAAGTCCTTGCATTCACAGAGGACCAGTCTTGTTAATCACGTAAGGATTACCTCAATGGAAGTGGTAAGATCAAATACGTGAATTCCATCCAGAAAGCTGAGAGGAGATTTTGTTAATGATCTCATGACCTTTTTGCTATCTGTGGAGGCAGACCTCATTCAACTTCTCCAGAATGATTATCCCAGACCCTTCCTTCCCTAGAGGTTACACGTATTTAATGATCGGCTGACCTCTATGCTATGTAGGTCAGAGATCACACTGTATTCTAGGCCTTTGCTATACAATACACCCTCATGGTCACATGTACTTTGTAAAAGATTTTCTACATAGTCACACCTTAATCTTTATTGTGCACCAGAAATGGAAAGAACTGGAATGATTGCTGCCTGGAAACCTTTTCCCAAATTATACTGCGTTTTAAATATGCCAACAATGAACCACCTGGCATTAGGCTCCCCGAAGTCTGATCCAAAGTCAATTTGTACCAAATTTTCATTTTTATTTCTTCAGGTGGCTCACGTCCCTTACATGACATCTGTAGGGACCTCCTCAGGCAAAGTACCCATAGATTTAAAAATAAAAATAATAACATTAAAAATACACTGCATGATATTCTCAAAGAATTAATAAAATATATTTTATTAAAAAGAAGATGAGGCTAGGAGAACGTGGAAATTCAATAAAGTTCTGTCTGCAGTAACAAGAGTTGAGAGCTAATGTCTGAAAAGGGAAAATCAAGAAACATGCAACATCATAGTTAGACATGATCTCAGAAACTGAGGCAAGATTACTGCCATGAATTGGATATAAGGCTTGGCTACATAGCAATATCCTGCATAATTTTCTTCTTACAAAACAAAGTTGACTTACAAGGCAAACAAACAAACAAAAAAAAAACAGTAACTAAACAGTATTAAAAGAAATAGTTTCCAGAAGGGTAAATCTGGCCCTTGTTGCAAGTGAGCCAGACCCAAGAGCATGAAAGCAGGAGAGCTGTCCCAGCCCCTCTCCTGCTGTATCCCTCTGGAGATATGCATTTGCTGTGCATCTCACCTGGGCAACACAGTAGAGCTGGCGCTGGTGGTATGGGATGAATGGGCCAGGCCTGAGGAATGAGAGCAGAAGGGCTGGCTCTCCCCACCCCCTTTGCTGGCTGTAGCAGTGGACGGGTCAGCAGGCCAGGGCAGGGAAGCTTGCCCTGGTGGTGTGGGTGCAGGAGAGCTGGCCGACTGACCCTGTCAGATACTTCTCAGGCCCAGATCCATGGCTTTGAGTTAGCCCACCCCAACAGCTACCCATTAATGAACCACTCATTTTGCATGAAGGAGCTGGTCCTACAGATCTAAAACTACAAGATCTCCATGACACAGGGCAACAACAGGACATCCCAGAGGAGTCTTAGTCAGTATCTAATATTGACGGGGTAGCAGAAGCCAGAGGCCTCAAACCAGGCCAATGATTCATTGCAATGAACATTTGCAAGTAAAGAAGTATATGCAAAAGGGTACACTGTGGACACACTGACACATTACAGCTTCCATAACAAGATATATGTATATATGTGTGCATGTGTATATATATATATAATGTATTCTCTTTTGGAGCAGAGGTTGCAAGGCTAGAGGATGGGTGAAAGGGAATGGGGAGATGAGTGGAACTGGGGCGCATGAGCACAAATTGTAAAATTCAGAAAGAAGCAGTGCAAAATTTAAAAAGAAAGAAAAGAAATAGTTCCTTTGGAAATACCGCAACTCTTGGGTAGGAGCCACAATTTTTCATTAAAAATATGGCCGCATCATTTTACCTGAATTAGGACAGGGCACATGGTTTAAGTAACGGTTAATAATTTACTTCATGAACAAAAGACCTGGGTAGGCCAGTTGGTGATAGAGAAATGAAGAAGGAGAGCCCCACAGTTGCCTGTTCCATATAGTAAGGCTGGATGCATGTTCCCTGATACTCTTGTTCAACCTGTCCCAGCACAAGGCTGGCAAGTGTAATTTGCTGGGGAGCACTGAAGCTCACGATAACACATTGGCTCATTCCTGTTTCCTTTGCCTCCCTTTGGGAAATCCAAATCTAGGAGTTTGAGCAATACAGGAGGCAGATAATGAAATTCTCCAAGTTTCTGGAAGAAGCTGTGAGGCAGTGTCCCGCAGGTATCCAGGTTATTTGGAATCTGTGATGAAGCTGATTCTGGTGGTTATTAATAGCTGAAAAGTCTTTATATTCTGATCTGTGCCTTTGTGGATTCGGCATTTGGAATCACACCGAAACCTGGCTTTAATAACAATAGCCTGTAGGCCACTGGTCATGCCACGCCACTGCCATGGACTTCAGCCTCCAGGGTTTGGAACATCCTGGCACTTTCTCTGACTATCTGTGTAACATCAGCACATTTTTTTGAAGTAAGCTTAGAGCCCTGTGTGCAAAAGGGGAGATGACAATCATCTAGCTCACTGTGACTCTTGGAAGAAAAAAAAAAGACGGATAATTTATTCAAAGTGTTCATGCATCGATTCATCCAGTGCTAACATCCTTGGATTTCAGTCGCTCAGCCCCTTCTGGTGCCTCACTGTGTTAGATGGCCACGCACTAAGCAGGGCATCCTTCCAGCGTTCTCTCCCTGGGGCCATTGGTTATGATGACCAGCTGAAAGGATGCAGCCAATGGCCTCTGCTTGGCTAGTGAGACAGCTTCGTTGACAAAACCCAAGTGCGTTTCTCTATCTTCCCGCACATTTGTGCAGAGTGAAAGAGAACACTTCCATAATTGTCTAGAGCCCGCTCTCCCATGAGGAACAGGAATGCTGATTTCTTTGAGGTTGTTTGCCATGAAGACACTTTGCAGGTTGATGAGGCTGAAATGCCTGCTTGGTGAGTGAGAGTGAAAAAGGCCATATTGGCCTTGGGAGTGTTAATGATGCTATGCTCCGGGTGCTTCACAAAAGGGAAGAGCCTTGAGAGCTGCAAGATGCCTAACACGCCGCGAAGAAAGCCATTCTCCTTCTAGTCAGATGCTGTGTGCCTTAGTTTTTCAGAATATCAAGGCTACAAAATTTAACTCTCTCTGCACCCATCTTGACAAAAAGGCAACGGTTTACCTTGAATGCACAGAGTTCCTAGGTTTCAATCCTGCCTTTTCTCTTTCCTGTTTCCCTGGCTCGTATTCTTCAATCCTTTCTCTGGACTAACAGATGGTCCCCTTAATTCAGTGGTTCTCAATTTGTGGGTCACCACCCCTTTTGATGGTTGAACAGCCTTTCACAGGGGTGGCCTAAGACCATCAGGGGAAAAAGAGATTTTCCTTGCAATTCATAATAGCAGCAAAGTCACAGTTATGAAGTAGCAGTTAAATAATTTTGTGGTTGGGGTCCTGTGTTAAAGGGTCGCAGCATTAGGAGGGTTGAGAACCGCGGTGCTTGGTCTGAGTCTTTGTGGACACACATGACTGGGATGATTGAGCAGCCTTTCCTGTTGTTGGAAGACTGACTTCCTGCTCCTCACCTCACACTCATCTCAGGAAAGAGGTGGAACCGAGCACCCCTAGCATTTCTCAGGCCCTATGAGAAGCAAAGCCTTTAGCTTTTGATTTTCTACACCCAGACCTTTCCTACAGCAACAATTGCCCATGTGCAGTACCCATGACATTACTCTTGGATGAGGTGTATCCTTTTGCCTTTTGTAAATCACAGAGCTTCCACGGGCTACCTGCAAGCTCTCCAACAGCATCCTTTTCTTTAAAATTCAACTGGAAATGCACAAACTCAGTCTTTATTCTGAAAGCCCAGGACATTAAACAAGCCTTCCTGCTATGTACAAGGGCTTAAGGGCTAACTCTTTTGCTCTTAACATCTTCCTGTTTATTGCTTCCAAAGAATCCTTGGCTCTGGATCTGACCTCACTCTTGAAGTCACGTGCCTGTTTTATACCACACTGACCCATCTAGCAGTACTCTTCTTTTTTCATTCCCTGAATTCATCAAAAGCATATACAGGGGGAGGTAATCCCCCTCAGGAACAGTCATAGGGGAGGGGAATAAGGGGAAAATGGGAGGGGGGAAGAATGGGAGGATACAAGGGATGGGATAACCATTGAGATGTAACAAGAATAAGTTAATAATAATAAAAAAAGAAAGATAAAAAATCAAGCGGATGTGTCCATCATCTTTTCCGAAAAAATCTGAGATATTCTCAGATTTCTGTGGCAAACACAAAATAGGCCATTGCAGAGAACACTTGACTGTACTAAAATTATTTTTCTCCTTTACTCAGATCTTTTGCTAGACAAGATATTCTAAAGACAACTCATGGGCTGAATATAAACACAGATATATTTTGTTTGGCCAGCAGAAATAAATAAAATTTTAATTAGCTCCAACATTTTTAAATGAGATTTGCCCCTTCACCCTCCACTCCAGATGTTGACTTTTCTTGTAAGCCTGAAAGGTCTGGCAATACGGGATCTCCAGTCATGAAAGGCGACAACTGGCTAGAAGACAGCCTTCGCCACTCTGGCCCAGACTTGCCCTCTGCCACACCATCAGCTGCAATCTGGAGCAGAGTGTGGCCCTCTGCCACACCATCAGGTTTTGCTTTTGGCACCTAAATATAACAGCTGGATGTGCCTTGCATGGCTTGGGAACTCTGCTATACACTACCCTGCCCACCCCTTTTCACAGAGACCCATCTCTCTCTCTCTAAGTATCAACAAACACCTCTATCTCTTCTGTCTTGTATCTAGCCTATTTGTCTCCACTGTGGTTTGAATTGTTATACTCTCCCCCAGTTCATGTCCTGCACCCTTTAATCCTGGTAATCGTGTTGAGAAGTTAACTACTTTGGGAAGCAAGTAGCTCCTGCAGGCAGAGTCCTTCATAGGAGAGGTGCCCTGATAAAGAGACCAGAGAGTTAGCTAGATCCTTCTCCCATGTGAGTTCATGTCTGTCAACCTGGAGACAGGATCCTACCAAGCACTCAATCAGCTGACCACTTCATCATGAACTTTCAGTGTTAAGAACTGTGAAAAAATATTTACGTTGTTGTTTTTAAGCTGTCCAATTTATGACACTAAGATAGTCACTTTAAGGAAAAACTGCTCCATCTGTTTTATTTTTGAGATGGCCTCTCTACCAGCACAGGCCACTCTTCTTTCCTAACCAAAAATGCCTGTTTAAGTCTTCCGAATGCTCCCTTCCACTGCCTTTACTCACTTTGGTAGAATCACAATCTTTCTACAAAAGGCTTGGCTTAAGAACTACCCCAAACCAAAGACCTACTAAGTGTCAGAGCCAAGACTCCAACCCAGACCTGCTAGTCCACCCAGCAAATGTACCCAATGGCATCAATCAGCTGGGAGCTTTGCTTGGGAGGAGGGCGTTGGTGAGCAGCATCTCTGCCAGCATCTCATGAGCATTTGTCAGCCGGCACATCTTTAGCCATCATTCAAGGCAAGAGGGAGATCTCTGCTCCTTCGCATAATAGTCTGTGGTTTCTGGGCTGACTTACAGCCCGGAACATTCCAGCTGCCAAGCAGTGCGAAAGATCCCCTAGCCCAACAGCCTTGTCTTGTGAATAAGGAAACAGAGGCCACTCGTCCTTGCAAAGCTGTTTCAGGAGGCCCTTTAAATCAGAGTAGTTTCTTTTTCCAACATTCAAATTACTGGCCAGGGTACCCTAGGTAATTCGTAATAAATCTTTAAGTAGAGAGCTTTCTAGATCTCTTTGCATTGTGGTAGAAGAAACAGCAAGATACCTTAGGTTACATTAAGGGCCTCTAGAACCAATGTTGGTGTTTAGTGAGGTGGGGAGAGAGCCCTTCCGAATCCTTTAAAATGCCTTGAGACATGAGCTCTTCTGCCCTCAAGACAGAACTCTTCTTCAGAAGTGATGACTTCCCCGAAGCCGATTAAGAGAAAGAACTGATTTTATTGTGAATGTCTACCAAATACATAAGCAAAAGAGAGTGTGGATGTATTTAACCCCTGGGCAGAACAAGTGAGCCAAAGAGGAAACAAGGACTTAATATCTCACACCTGTTACCTACAAGTAGCGAAACTAGTTAATTTTCAAAGCTAATTTTCAGATTTAGCAAATAAAAAGAGAGAGTAATTCTAGTTCAATTTGATTTTCAGATCCATACCAAATAATGTCTAATAGAATATATCTCATAAATCATCTGGGGCACAGTTTCAACCAAATATTCATTATTAGCAGCAGTTCAATTATAACCTACATGTCATATGTTATGCTATGTCACATGCCAATCCCACTCTCTGCCCTAGGCCATCAGCGGGCATTGTTGGAGATGATAAAGCCATTGAACATGACCAGAAGCAGCTAATGTTGTGGGTGACTTCCTACAGATTTGAACAATTGGCCAACACCCTCTTCATTGGTTCTGCTAGTCACGTCTTTGAATAACAAAATAAACTCAGTTTGAAATAACAAATGTTAAACACTCTCAGCTTCAAATATCATTGGCAACCAGAAACAAACACTTGGCCAACTGACATTAGTGCATTGAGCCCATGTCAGGCAACACTGTGTATAATATGAGGACACCCCATGCCAACAGTGTGTGGAGCCCATGTTGGGCAGTACTGTGTGGAATAGGATGACACCCCATGACATCAGTGTGTGCAGACCATGTTGAGCAGCACTCAGCAGGACAGAAGGACACCCATTAGATTTCATCTCCATATCTTCCTGTCTAAGGGTCTCATCTTTCTCTGTGTTTGGTCCCCTCAAAACAGTGACAGTAGTTGTGCCTGGTGTGAGATCACTTCATGTACAGACTCGAGTTTCTTGTGCACTTGAGATAATAGTAAACAAGATTACCACCCAACTCACTAGAGAAATGAAAATGTAACACACACAGAAACATTAATATAGTAACTAAGGAAAGACTCAGAACTTTGTAGTCTTTCACACACCTGCCATACTATTAAGGAGATTTATGTACAAATATCTAACAAAAATGAGAGAAAAGGTAAATAGCTTTACCTTAGAGAATGAAGTGGGTTTGTAGCTCTTAAAGTGGCTTTAGTTGTATTTTTACTGACTTTCCATGATTGATCTTTTTTTTACTATGTGAAATGTTAAATGATGTGTTAGTGTTCCCTCTTTAAGCAAAAACGTTAACACAGTTTGGCTTTTAAAGAAGAAAGTAAAAGCTGGGCGTGGTGGCACACACCTTTAATGCCAGCACTTGGGAGGCAGAGGCAGGCAGATTGCTGTGAGTTCGAGGCCAGTCTGGTCTACAAAAGTGAGTCCAGGACAGCCAGAACTGTTACACAGAAAAACCTTGTCTCAAAAAACCTAAAAGAATAAAAAATAAAAAAAATAAATAAGGTGGTAAATTTCAACTTTATATACATACAAATGCCACAATTTGGGGATCCTGTGTAGCTCTGTGTCCTCATCTATGGAAGAAAGAACTTGAACTTGAGAAGCATGGGAGAATAGCAAAGTAGAAGGATCCAGAGGGTCCTAGAAGCCTACAAGTAGAACATTATGACAGGCAGATTTGGGCCCAGGGGTCCCGCTCAAACTAAGGCACCAGCCAAGGACAATACAGGCGGTAAACTTTAAACCCCTACCCAGATCTAGTCAATGGACAGAACATTCTCCACAGTTGAGTGGAGTGGGATATGACTTTCACACGAACTCTGGTGCCTCATATTTGACCATGTCCCCTGTAGGGGGAGACCTAGTGGCACTCAGAGGAAGGATAGCAGGTTACCAAGAAGAGACTTGATACCCTATGAGCATATACGGTGGAGGAAATCCCCCTCAGGAACAGTCATAGGGGAGGAGAATAAGGGGAAAATGGGAGGGAGGGAGGAATGGGAGGATACAAGGGATGGGATAACCATTGAGATGTAACAAGAATAAATTAATTTAAAAAATTAAAAAAATTAAAATTAAAAAAAATGAACTTGAACTTGGTCTCTGAGCCAGGCATTATGTGCAGTAGGGAGGCTGAGGAGCCAGGAGGAACACTGAGAAGTCAAGGTCAACCTGGGCTACTTAGTGAGTCTGAGATCATCCCAGACTGAACTGCAGGAACAATTCTAGCAAACAAAGAAGTACAATCTTCAACAATTTTCTGAACCATTTAAAGGTTTTTCCATCTGCAAAACAAAGCTAGCTTTGTTACAACATCAATGTAGTGAATAGCTGGAGCAGTCTACAAGAATCATCTGGAAGGTTCCTGGCTCCTACTAAGTTCTAAAGAAAACTGTCAGCAATAGCTTTTGCATCACATAGTTACTCAGTGTAGAATAATAGAGAAGCACGTGACTAAAGCATCAAAATGACCATGCAACTGGCTGCAAAGAAGATCATATTTTGTAATAATTAAGGAGAATTTAAATGTTCGCAACTAGAGTTTCTTATACTAGGTCACACAGACAGACAGACACACATACACACGCACAGAAAGAGAGACAGACAGACACACACACACACACAGAGAGAGAGAGAGAGAGAGAGAGAGAGAGAGACAGACAGACAGACAGACAGACAGACAGACAGAAAGACATAAAGAGACACACACACAATTAAAATCTAAAGCAATATACATAAAGAGAGAATCTTCATCTTAGTTTGTTCTCCGTGGACAGCCCTCTGCTCTTTTGCTTTGTAACTTTTCAACAATGATTGTGTAATAGTCACTGGGCAATAACATTTCTTTAAAGGGCTCCTCTTCCTCTCTTCTGCTGCTCTCTCCTCTCACAGCCCACCATTTCCACACCAAAGAGGATTCCCCACGTTCTTAGGGAACACTTCTCTTCTACCCTCCAACATCCGTTTCTGACAAGGATTCTTCCGTCCTTGTGTTCAGGACCTATCAGGTGAGCTAAGTGGGAGTGCTTGGGTAGTCTTGTTCAAGCAGTGCACCATGCGTGGACTTAAGTTGTGTAGAAATGGGTAGCATTATAAGTAGAAATATCAACATAAAAAATAATCCCACATAATGTGGGAAGGTGAGTCTAATTCAAAAACAGAGGAAGGATAGCAGTTTACCGAGAAGAGAGTTGATACCCTATGAGCATATACAGGGGGGAGGAGGTCCCCCTCAGTCACAGTCATAGGGGAGGGGAGTAAGGGGAAAATGGGAGGGAGGGAGGGAGGAATGGGAGGATACAAGGGATGGGATAACCATTGAGATGTAATATGAATAAATTAATAAAATAAAATTTAATAAACAAAAACAAAGCAAAAGGTGTTTGTGAGGAGAAACAGCCAGAAGTGGGGTCAAATAAGGAAGGAGTGCCACGTAAGTGGAACATGAGCGACAGGAACCCTGTTCTCCATAGTTCCATGCAGACCCAGGAGGCATATAGTGCAACTAAAGGAACATACAAGCTGGGTACAGCTCAGACCATATTGAGATAATTTAAAATTAATCAAAGTGCTTTTTTCTTTTGCATCGCCTCAATGAAGGCTCCCCTCTGTTCATCCAGAAGCACTGGGCCTGGAGGAAGATTGATATAATTGTAACAGAAATGTTGGCAGAGTCAGCGTTCAGACTCTGAGTTCCAGGAGCTTTCTTGATGCTCACTTCAGAGGCAAAATTATGAAAGCCGGAGCTTGAAGTTTTCATTTTAAAGAGAAAAAAGAGGATTGTGTGAATCAAAAGGCAAAACCCTAAAGGAGCTAAGCACGGAATACATCCACCAACAAAAGATGGCGAAGAGAATAGAGCTGGTGTCTGTTTCCTGCAAGGGGACCTGACCTATTGAAGATGCCCGGCCTACTCAAAAGTGATTTAAAACTTTTTTAAAAGTTAAACAATTTCAGTGTTTTAAAAATATATATGACAACTGAAAAAAGGAAAAAGTGTACTGCCCAGCATTCGTAAAACACACAAACAAAAAGAGAATTAAAAACACGTAGAGGGCAGGGACAAGACCCGCAGGACACTTGAGAAGACAGCGTTGCTGAGGTGACTGCAGTTGAGCATACTGACTAAGGCAGAACATCTCAGGGGAGAGAGGAGGAGGCCCAGAGCTTTGTTGAGCAAATAGCAGTTATTCCTGGGTACTGCCATCTGTTATGTCCTGTGATATCAGAACACCAGGGACCAGGCCATCCATAAAGAACTTAAGTGTGTTGTTTCAAGGTTCTGCTGCCTCAGAGACCCAAGGTCAAGATGTCAATTGTAGCATGGGCTTTCTGATTGCATTCTCAAATAGTGCAAAGTAAAAGGGAAGGTGGGGATGAGTGTTTTGTGCTTCTGACACAGACCAAGGTGACAGAGACAGAGACAGAGACAGAGACAGAGAGACAGGGACAGGGACGAGACCACTCTCACACACCTTTTCAGTAGCAGCGTTGATCCGTTTACTTGGTTAGAAGCCCTTGTTGTGAGACAAAACTTTCCCAGGAGAGACACAGCACGCATCTACTCACCCTAGGTAGGGATCTCATGATCTCATGACAGATCAAAGTCCAACTTAGTGAACCAAGGCATCTTATTGGCGTTACTTACAGGAATATGGGTGAGGGGTTACTTACAGCAACAGAAATTACTCAAAGAAACCAGCGTGGCTAGTTTCTGCTTCTTGTAGGCCATTGGTCTGGTCTCAGAGTCTTTTTAGCAGCTTGCCTTCTTTACTCTGGGAGGGAGGGTCATAGTGAATCTGATCAGTTTCAGGGACTTCCTGGACCTATTTTGATTTGTTTACCTTCTTGGTTAAAGATATTTCCTATAGGTGTTCCTTGAGTGCCAGGCCAGCCTTCCCAAGAAGACTTTGCAGGCATGGACTCTACCGTGTTAACCTCAATGCCTAAAAGTATCTGGTTTAGGGGCAGTCAAGATGGTATAGTCAGTGAAGGCACTTACCAAGAAAAAAAAAAGCCTGACAACCTAAATTCAACCTATAGGACTCATTTATCTTAGTTACTGTTCTGGCACTGTGAGGAAACACCATGACCAGTGCAACTTACAGAAGGAAGCATTAAACTGGGGGATTGCTTACAATTTCAGAGGGTTAGTCCATGGTCATCGCTGTGGAAAGCATGGCAGCAGGTAGACAAGGCATGATGGTGGAGCAATAACTGGGAGCTCACATCTGATCGACAAGATAGAAGCCCAGACAGATGGAGAGAGAGAGAGAGAGAGAGAGAGAGAGAGAGAGAGAGAGAGAAGAAGAAGAAGAAGAAGAAGAAGAAGAAGAAGAAGAAGAAGAAGAAGAAGAAGAAAAGAAGAAGAAGAAGAAGAAAAGAAGAAGAAGAAGAAGAAGAAGAAGAAGAAGAAGAAAAGAAGAAGAAAAGAAGAAGAAGAAGAAGAAAAGAAGAAGAAGAAGAAGAAGAAGAAGAAGAAGAAGAAGAAGAAGAAGAAGAAGAAGAAGAAAGGCAGAGAGACACACACACACACAGAGACTTAGCCTGGTGTGGGCTTTTGAAATCTTAAAGGCCACCTTCCCTGACACATCTCCTCTAACAAGGCCACACCTCCTAATCCTTCCTGGACAGTTCCTCTAACTGGGGACCAAGCATTCAAACATATGAGCCTAAGGAGGCCATTGTCATTCAAAAATGCCACACCATGTAAAGGTGGAAAAAGAGAACTGACTACCGAGTTGTCTTCAGACCTCCACATGCATACCGTGACATGTGCCATTCCTCCTGCATACACTGTATACATATACACATGCTAATAATAAACAAAACAAGACATCATAAAGTATCTAGTTATGGTGAAAATTATTCTTAATCATGAGAGTCTAAACAAGCCTCGGGTTATAAATTAATGTCTTTTATTATAGCTGTTAAAAGCAGGGGCAGATTCCTATGGACCTGTACAAACACCTGTATTGCTATGATGGGGAAAAACTTTGTATGAGTTTCTAAATTCTGGACAGGTCAGATAGGGAGAAAACAGTAGCGTTTCACAGATGTTTACTTTTCATTTACAAAAGCACAATTACTTACTTTATTATGAAGTGTGGGTAGCTTGAGAGAAATGCCAAAGGCTCCCTGGTGTATCCAGAAGCCAGAACATCAAATCATGAACAATTTTTCAAAATAAATCCCTGACCGTCTCCCACTGACCAGCAGGGCAGCTAATCCCTGCTCGGTCTTGTCTGTCATCCCCATTTAGTGCTGTGGCTCCTCTGATTCTGCCCACTGGTGTTTACAAAAGCGTGTGTGTGAGACAACAGAGTGTGTCGTCTTTCTGTAGACAGTTGAGAGGCAGCCCTTTTTCGCTGGAGGCAAAGTGCTCACCTCTGAGCTGGTTTGAAGAACTTCCGGCAAAGCATCACAGTAAAACAGAAGTCCCTACAAATATGAGAGAATTTGGGGTGACTATAGGAAGCCGATTCCTAATGATTTCCATGAATGAAAGATGTGAATGGTGTTCATTTCAGGCATGCATAGCAAGGATGCAAAATCAATCCAAACCTTGAATATAACACAGTGAACATTTTCAAAGAAAAGTAGATCATTCTGTCTAATTTATGATAATTGACTAAAATACTCTTTATAGAGAATCCATCTTCAGATGCAAACTATAACAGTTCTTGGACGTAATATGCCATTTGTGGCCATTAATACAATCCTGAGGGTAAGTCTGTGCATCTCAACGGAAAAAACACTTGACTTGTGGGGGCCTGGCTTAGTATGTGTGGGACTCTGTGTTCAATCATCGATGGTCACTATAATTAGATACTTTAAAATAGAAAAAGAAACAGGAAAATTTAGGAGATGTCAGAAGCAAATTAAAGAAGTAAAACACACTAAAATATCATTTTAAAAAATAACTGAAGTTATTAATAATAATAATAATAATAATAATAATAATAATAATAAATTGTTGTGTGATGTCATGGAGAGAGATATGCCATGAGCTTTGAGGATGCTGATGCCTCCCTAGGAACTTCATACACTGCATGAGATTTCTGGCATAATTGATTTAGTAACACTTTGCTTGAACTTGAATAAGATGGCACCACGGGTGACTGGGAAGTGATAGGTAGGTTAGGCAAATGATCAAGGGAAACCTTTTGAGTTTTAGTAAGAATAAGCTAGTACGCTAAAGAAAAGAAGGCTGCAGAAGTGAGATTACCAAAGACTGGTGTCGGGTGATATAACATCAGATGCCATAGCTGCTCTCGAAGAGCCTAGGAAGAAGAGGCTATCAACCTTCAGTCCTGACTACAGCAATGCTCTATTTACAGCTCTTAGGGTAAGCTCTATACTCCTATACATTTCTTAAAGAACAAGTAAGAGTGTCGAAATGCACACTTCCCTTAGCAGACACAAAAACATTTGCCCACTCTGTACTATGTAAGAATTAGAGACAGAAAATATGCTCAGGAATTAATGTTCAGCGCTATGCCTTATATATTCCAAACTGTTAATGAATACCCATCAATTACCTCAATGTAGTTTCAGCCAAGAATTTTAAATCACCTAAAGAGCTTGAAAATTATCTTCAAGGTATATGCTATAAAATATAATTATTGTTAAATGGGGTTTGTTAGAATAGGTATTCAATTGGGTTAAATGCAAACTCACATTTTACATGGTATTATACGTGAAACAGAAGTGGTAAGACTTTATTTAGCCAGTGAGCCTATACAAGTTTGGGAAGAACATACCAATGTAAAGTGAAATCTGTGCAATAACAGAAGACACGAGCTTCTACAAAATTAACCCAAAATTTATTAAATAGTTCTATATGCAAACTTTCCTAAACTTGATATCTTAAGATATTTCTACAAAATTGATTTTTAGATGTTTAGATACTTGTTTATTAAAGTAGAATATAATAATAAGCAAAATTATTTATGAAATAAGTAAACATAATTGTAATGTGGGCTTTTAAAATTGATTAAAATACAACTACATTATTTCCCTTTCACTGTGTTCCCTTCTGACTCCCTTTCAAACTCACGACCTCTTTCTCTTTAATTATTATTGTTATGTAATATATAAATACATATAGGTTATTTAGTTTGTTTGCATGCATATGTTGTTAGGGCTGACCACCTGGTATAGGACAATCGTTTAGAGAGCTCATCCTTGGCAAGGACTACTTCCCTCTTTCAGTGGTCACTGATTGCCTGTAGCTCTTCATCTTAGAGCTGTGAGGAAAGTGGCACTCGTTCACTGTTGGCAAGATGGAAAACAGGTGCAGCCACCCTGGAATCAGTGTGGAGAATTCTCCAAAAGACAAAAACATCTACCACGTCACCTAGCTTTGCCTGGTCTTAGTGTACACCCGAGGACACCACATCCTACTCCGCAGACACCTGCTCAGACACCTCCATTGCCAGTCCACCCACAATAGCCAGGACATGGGAACCACCTATGATGAACGGATAATGAACATGTGGTACAAGACGGACACAATGAGCTTCTGTGTAGGCTTTGAGCTTTTCCAAAGCTACTTTATTTGGGGTTCTTCAATGATTTGACCTTCCTCCCAACCTACCTACACTGGATAGGAGAGAAAAGAGGTTAATGGGAACTGGAGAAGCAGACCTTTTTAAATTCAGTTCCTTGGAGTGATTCTACTGGCGTAGTCAGCAGGATAACAGCAGACCCATTAAACAGCAAAGCAGCCATTCAATAAAAGTGCCTGCAATCACAGGCTCTGGAACCCAGAGCAGCAGCCGGAACCCAGAACCTCGAAGCATTAGCTGGAGTGGTTCTCTCTAGGAGCATCTTGAAGTGGAACGATGAGCAGCCAAGACAAGAAGGCCCCGCTTCTTATTTTGGATACACACACACACACACACACACACACACACACACACACACACACACACACACGTATATCTTCTCAGAGTCAGGATGTTTATCAATTGGCAAAGACCATGTCCCTGTAAGAGGCAGTTCCTGTCCATCACCTGTCCTCTCATAAGTCTGTTTTTAGCAGAAAAACACCACACACCCTCACACAAGTCTGTTTCACATCCCACACTTGGGAGGAGAAAGCTGCAGTTACTAGCTTTTCACACACGGGTCAATCATTTGTAAATGCTCATAAGTGGACCAGACAGAAGCTCAGCTATGCCTCTGAGCCTCACTCAGAACAAGGTTCTGCCAAGTCTCATGGGACCGAGACCTTGGAGTCCTTGCTATGACTGCACTCACGCCACTACTATGCATCCACTCAGAGCTTCCCCTCTCCTCACGGGGTGGCAAACATTCTGACTTCTGAGCCAACTCCTCTGGCCTCCAATAAAAACAACAATGGCAACAGAAATCAAAAGCAAAATATTGATAGGCAGCTACTATACACAGAAAATGGAATTTATGAAAGAGGGAGCTTGAATGGCCAAAACTAGGAGAAAAGGTGTGTAGGTTGTTACTAATAAGGAAAAGGCAAACTAAGATAAAATAAGATAGCATGTGGCAGGTATATGGTTGGAAAATTAAAGTATCTTAGAAGATAAACTTTTAGTAAGAATGTGGAGGAACCAGAAACTTAAGCCGGCTTATTGGCACATACAGAAATCTGGTAAAATCTAAGTTAGCACAGTTAGAGATTAATTGTCATTTGGAAATCTGACATTCAACAGGTATTTGAAAGAAATACTGGCACATGCTTACAAGCATTTGCTGCAATATGTTTGGGATATTAAAAAGAATTGGTAGCCCTTTTGAAACCTGGGTGAGTAGTATGACTCAACAGTAGCATATGTTACTTTAATATTCATCTTTTTTATTTCTCATTCATCAATAATTTCTAGATATCCACTTCCAGACAACCAGTAAGCCTATAAGCTTCAGGAATTGTGACTATGGGAGTTGGTTTTTTTCCCCCCAAATGAATAAGAACTAAGGCAACATTTGTCATTTCTAGCATTAAGGTGAATGCACTATTCACCACCTTCCTTCTGACTTTTGGGCCATATGTTCATAGCCTGAAAAGAAAACTCCGTTAGCCCTGGACATTGAGTGACCATGATGAGCATGACATCATACCAACTTAGTGATGGATGTGTGCATATAGCAGGACTGGATCATTACTTCTTGTTGTTGTTGTTGTTGTTGTTGTTGTTGTTGTTGTTGATGATGATGATGATGATGATGAAGGGCATCATTCACTTAAGTAACTTGAATCACTTGAATCACTTGAGAAGTGCGGCAGAGATTTCAAACGACTAGGGCTGTGGGCATAACATAAAGGTTTAAGACATATGCTTCCTAGAATTCATGTTGGCTCTCCCATGAACTACACTGGAGGGAAATTGAAATATATCAGGTTTCATGGGGATTGAAACTCAATTGTAAAATAGCTGAACCTGTGGTTCAATCAAGGTGGCCTACGGTGACTAGTATCCCCAGACACATAGCACAAGCAACCTTAAGAGGCTCCGAACTCTAGAGGCTGTCTAGGGTCCAGAGGAAGAGAGCATATTATAAGCTTTCACTCCTTGTGCAGGACTACAACACCTGGCATTTAATCAAGGGCATCCAAGCATGAATGGGGATCATACAAATGTCACTGAGTCTTGGCTCTTGGTAATCCAGAAAGCCCTGGGCTTCTCAGAACCATCCCGTGTTGTGCACATCTTACAGTCCCTCTATGGTCCTGATTCTGACCAGCACAGCAATCCTTGCCCCCACATTACAAAGCTGAGCCCAATGTGTCAGTAGAAGAACCTCCAGGCTCTTGAGTAGAACTGCATCTTAACAGTCGTGGGAACCAAGGCACTGTCCAGCCTCGTTTTCTACTTATGGTGCTGATGTGAGGAAAACAATACTGATGGGTACCTCACTGTGATGGTCCAGCTAGCTCCAAGACATCACAAAATATGAACAGAGCTTCTGAACACACATCAGATACTCACAGCAGTAGATGGGAAACAGCCTGGGTCTGAAGAAACGTAGGCTGAGAGAAGGAAAAGAGTAGAAAGCACCTTGAGAAAACTCTGGTTGAACAGAGAGAGGATTGTTCACATTGGCCAGAAAATGTGCTGCTCAAGGAGTTTCTCCATGAGCACCTGAAGCACAGGTGCTCCCAGTATCAAGGAGAAAGGCATCTTTCCATGGCTTGTCTATGGTCCCTTCTGTGCTCTCCTCTGATAGCAGCTACATGGTATAATGCATACACTGAAATGCTTGTGTTCATATAATGGAACTAATTTAGCCTCTGGCTGGTAGGTGAGCACCTTGGACTGTCAGGTTTTCATGTAAAGCACCTTTTCAATGTGTTTTATTTGCCATCACTTTGTATTGCTGAGCTTAAATCTTCTGCTTTGCACTTTTGTTTGCTTTTAAAAATCCACTTTACTTGCCCTAAACCTGTGTCTGTCTTAAAAGACTAAAACAGGGAAAAATAAATCTTTAGCAAAGCCCTCATAAATAAATTGAAAGATTCAAGAGTCACTAGCAACAGAGTAGAAGAAATTAGAAACTGGATTTGCCAGATATCACGGGCTTACTCGGATAAATTCTTCAAGTACGCAATAAAAGACTCAATAGAAATTTTAAACCTTTAAAAATGAACATCGCAGAACTGAAATATACAATAATTAGCGCTAATATTTTAAGACTAAGCTTAGTAGATTAGAAACCATTAAAGGTTTATCTAGAAATAATTTCAAATAAAATATCAACATCAAAACAGGGAGGAAGAGAAATAGAGAACAGTGTAACTAGAGTAATCATTCTATGAGAAATTTGCTGTGTCTAATTTACATGTTGCTGAAATCATAGAGGCAAAGAAACAATGAATGAAGCAAGTGAATTGAAGAGACGTTGAATGAGAATTTTTCAAAGCTTTTGTAACATTGGGTAAGAGATTAAAAAGCATAAAATATACAGTCAAGTTAAAGGTACAAAACAGGCATATGTGCAGTGGGGTCACACTGCAATAAAACCAGGTTGATGTTCTCAACAATAATAGTAGAGGCCAGAAAAGCATGGATGTTCAGAGTAGGTATCCCTGTCAATCAGCACTTTAGCCAAGTGTCCTGATTTCATTTTGGCTGCTGTAATTAAACACTGAGCAAAAAACAACTTGGAAAAGAAAGAGTTTATTGGCTTACAGGTTTTAGTCCATTGTCAAGGAAGCCAAGGCAGGAACCCAGGAGACAGGAACTAAAGCAAAGACCAAGGAGGAACACTGTTTAAGGAGTTCCTTCCCATGGCTTATTCAGCTTCCTTTCATACAAAACCCAGTACCACCTGCCCAGGGGCAACACCAACCACAGTGGGCTGGGCCCTCCCATCCCACACCAACCATTAATCCAAAACTGCCCCGCCCCCACCATGCCCAAGCTACTATAAGATAGAATTTTCTCAATTTAGAGTCTTTATAGATGAGTCTAGTTTGTGTGCACAGAAAAACAAACATCATAAAGAGCAGCCAAGACTAGGTCCCCTGTAAGGAGAGTATGGACAACTTGTCCTAGATCATTGGGACAGAAGGAAATGTTTCATCTCTGTGATATTCTTCCTTCAAACTCATGTCTCCAGGCATCATAAGTGAAACATCAAACACACCCAGATTAAGGGATAGTTTATAAAACTATCTAAGCAACACTCATCAAAGCTGCTGACATGCTTGAAAACAAGGAAAGACTAAGAAATTGTCACAAGTAATACCAAGGAAATACCATGATGACATGTGCTCTCCCAGACTTCCCTTAGAATAGAAATACAGCCTACATTTAAAAAGGAAGTTCAATGTACCAATGTCAGTTCCTTAGCTCTGAAAACATGCATGATTATGTATCAAAAGAAATATAAATGAAGGCCTCGCATATAGGACCCAGCATGACTATCGCCCACACTTCTCTATGCACCTGAGAGCATTTTTTTCTACAGCAGGGTTTTTGTTTTGTTTTGTTTTGCTTTTTTGTGTAGCCTTGGCTGTCCTGAACTTGCTTTGTAGACCAGGACAGTCTCGAACTCATAGCCCTCCTCCTCTGCTTCTGAGTGCTGGAATTACCGGCATGCACCATCATGCCCAGCTGCCTGAAAGTATTTTTAAGTGTAAATAAAAATACAATGAGATGTCACTATACATTAACATTAATGCCTAAAAGTGAAAATGATGAAACAAATTCCAAGGTTTGAAGAAGATATAATGAAACAGAGGTCATCAGATATTGCTTGTCAAACTATAAATTAAAAGTAAAGTTGTATTAATATCATAGAAAAAACATTGCCAATAATTGGTTAAAGTTGAAAACTTGCATGCCATTCATCCCAGAAATTCTACTAAGTGTACATCTGAATTAAACAAAAAAGTCATCTGGCTAAAATTGCACATCATTCATTGCCATTTAATTCTAATGGCTGAAGGCAAAACTGGAAACAAGTCAAAAGTTCATTTGCAATAGCGTGAATTAAGAAATGTGTAAATTTAATTTACAGAATATGATATTGAAGGTAGATAAATGAACTACAAGTCCATATAATAACAATAGGAGTAACCCTCACCTGTACTAAGGAACCAGACATCAGTAAAGGCATGCTCTATGACTGTCTTTATAGAAGTTTTAAAAGCAAGATTAGTATATATGTGTGTGTGTGTGTGTGTGTGTGTGTGTGTGTGTGTGTGTGTGTGTGTATTCCACATCTAATTCAGTCTCCATAAAAATCCCAATGTCCTTCTTTACCGGACTAAAAACAGCAATCCTAAACTGCACATCAAAGCACAGAAGAAGCCAAATAGTCAAAAGCAATTCTACCCAGAAAAGGCTGTGCTGGAAATACACAATACCTGATTGCAAACTATTGTACCGACACGCAGACCAACAGACTAGTAGAGGGCCCAGGAACAAACCCACACGGGTACATCCACCTAATTTTAACAAAGAGTTCAAAAACATCCTCTGTCTGAAGCATGACACCCTCCTCAAAGACTGGTAATAGGAAAACGTCTACATGATATTCACACAGAGAAGAATGAAACTAAATCCTTTCCTCACTCTGTACAATAAGCCATTTAGGGAGGACCAAAGATCTTAATGTAAGTCTTGAAACTTTGAAAAATACTTAAATAAAACATCAGTAAAACTCTTTTCTTTTTTACAAGTGATAACAAAATTTTATTGTAAAATGAGAAATCAATATAAAAAGGGGTATTAAAGGGGAGAAGGGTTATGGGCAATGAGTAAATGTGGACAGGCTTTGCAGAGTTCGAAGAAACTGATCCTGAGAACAGAGTGGGGAAAAAATGGGTCTTGGTGGATAGGGACCCTATGAGAGCCCAGGATAGAATCTTACAGGCTGTGGGCTGGGGTGACATTTCATTTTAGGTGCCAAGAAGTGGCTGCATAGAATTTCGCTGGGCCCCCAGAGACCTGGCAACTACCAACCCATTCCCCGACCCGGGCCATGAACCAGCACTCCCACAAGGGGCTGAGTCCTGTGGACAAGGTAGGAAAAGGCAGTGGAAGAGATGAACATTACTTCTTCAACTCTCACAACAAGCCCTGAGAAGTCGGTACGCTGGTCTACGTTTTATAGGCGTGCCTATTCAAGTTTGGAGAAAAGTAAACTCAGATATGGGTGGAGCGTCACCACCACATATGGATTGTAAACTCCAACCCCACCTATGAGAATTTTCTTCTTCTCTTCAAGCCTCGCCTCATAGCTAAAGTCTTAAGAGCTAAGCTGGTGCATCCCACCAACCTCCCCAGGTGTCAGTGATGACCAGACAGACCCAAGCAGCCTGAGCATCCTTCAGTTCCAAGGCCTCACTCAGCTCTCGGAATAGCTCGAAGCGTTTATGCCCCCGGATCATAAGGGTGCAATACTCTCTCCATCAAATGGTTTTCTCTTTGGCTGGGAAGAGGAGTTTGTGCTGGTGGGCAGTTCTCGCTTAGCAATCCCTTGGGGCAGCTCAGGGCAGCCTTTCCCTTTTTTGTGGAAATTATCTTCCTCTGTACAATGTGGACTCAAAGCTGCTCTCTCCCAGAAGGTTCCCACTGGCGTCTTCCAGTGTGATGATGGCAATGATGGGCCGGCGGTTCATACCCCCGATGTAGTTGTAGTGGATGGTGGTGCAGTCAGAGGCCTCCGGTGACTCATATGGTACCACCACACTGTGCCGAAAAGTCTGCTTGTCATCCACATATTCTGCATGCAAATTGCCTTCCACTCGGATGAGATGCTGGGGAGGAGCCAGCCCATTGCCATCGGAGCTACGCTCGTGGTGAGGGCAGCGGCTTACAACTTCTGTCCCGTGTTGTGAGTTCATGCAGATGGGCCATGGCCTGGACACAGGTGCCAGGTGGTGGCGTGGAGCTGACCCACAGCTGCGCAGGGCATGTCTTTGCCAACTGGCAGAATAACTTATTGAGGGGAGGAGAATATATGTGCACCTGACAGACTTGGCTGTCCCTGAGTGCAGGAAGCCCAGATGGAGACCATAGTTGCCCTAGAAGGGTTTTTGGGGGAATGGATAAAAGATGACAGGGGCCAGGGAGTGGCTGGTGTAGGGGCCACTGGTGCCGGAGCCTCAGTTACAGGGTCCTCTGCCGAAGGAGCTGCGGACATTTGGGGGCCTTCGTCTGGGCCTTGTAAACACTTAACATCCTGGAACAGGAGCAGATCTTCCGTGGAGTCCGATGGCAGCAAATTGGACAGGTTCTTTGGAGGAAGTAGTTTCCACAAATCTGAAAATGTCTCCTGACTCAGAGGGGACTCAGTGCTGAGATCCGACTGTGGCTCTTCCATGGCCGTATCCAAGGAATCTGCCAGACTGCTGGTCTTCGGGGGAGCATGACACCTTGTTGGGAAGTAGTTCCGGATGGGGCGTCAGGTACCCCCCTAATCCTTGTAGCTACCTGTAGTGAATTCGGACTCTAGAACTTTTTGCCAGTGTGAGCACATGGGAGGGGGGGTCAAACTCTTTAAGGTGCGTGTATGGACAAGGACTTTCTGAAGAGGGCTCCAGTACCATAGGAAAAATGATAAAAACTACTAAATAGTACTATATGTATATAATCATATAAATATGAAATTAAAAGGCTTCCGCACAGCAAATAAAACAATAAGCAGAGTGAACAGACAACCTACAAAAATGAGGATAAATGTTTGACAACTTCACATTAAATACAGAATTAATATCTAGAATTTATAAAGAACAGCAAAAATTAAACATCAAAAGAACAAATCATGCAATCAATAAATGGGCTAATAACTGAATAGACAATTCTCAAAAGAAGGAATAAGTTAACCAATAGATATTTGAAGAGGTGTTCAAAGTCCTTAGCCATCACAGAAATGCGAATTAAATCTTCTTTTGAATGTCCATTTCACTCACAATGTTAATGTTGGGAACCCCTATACATTGTTGGTGGAAATGTAACTGATATGGCTGCTATGGACGTCAGTGTGGAGATTTCTAAGATCCAAAAGTAGAACTACCATATGATCCAGCTTCACCAATCCTGGCCATACACCCAATGGGTTCTAAGTCAACATATCACAGTGATGCTTGTACCAGTTACAAATTACTACACCATTAAAAAAAAAACCCCAATATATGGAAACAACTGAGATCTCCATGTAGAAACTAATGGTGGTAGACCTACACAATAGAATTGTATTCATCTATAAAGAATAATCATAACAGTTCAAAAATGGCTGGAACTAGGGGTGGTTATAGTAAATGGAATAAGGCCAACTCAAAAGACACTTCTTACCATATATGGAACCTAGACTTAAATGTGTGGGCTTAAATGGCCCTTCCATTATAGAATTCAGCTACCTTGTCCTTTATCCTACCAAGCATAGTTTAATAATGTAAAAAATGATTGTTTCTGAAACTAGGCAGACAGTACCAACAAGTTGTCCTATGACTCTTTGAAGCATTGACTGCCAGAGGTGCAAAACTTAGTAAAATTCATCCATAGAAATAAAGTGGTAGGAGTCACTAAATTAAAGTGCATATGTAGGTAGGTTATGAAAGTAAAAAATGGATGAGAGGGAAAGAAAAGATTACAAAAGGGAGGAGAAAAGGAGGAATAGAATTCGTAACAGGAAAGCAGAAGACGGAGGCTGCCTGGGCAAAGGAAGGGGACCAGCAAGAAGAGGGAGAGCGGGTGGGAATCACAGTAGGTAAAGGGGATGGATAAGAGCAAAGCATAATGATGCATACATGTACGATGCCTTAATTAAGTCAATCACTTTGTACGCTAACATGTGATGATGATGATGAAGATGAAAAAGAACAAAAAGAGATGGTGATGAACACAATGATGGATCATTTCTGTAGATATGGGCAAAAGAGTTAAATAATATAGAAACCAAAAGCATGTTTTGGAATTTGTGGGGGTGGGGGCATGTGGAGTTTAGAAATAAGGTCATAGTCTAGTTGACTGGAAAATCAAGTTTCAGGACTATAAGTAATATTTGCTCTGGGGCTCAGAGCTTCTTTATACATGAGTCTGTCTTACATCTGCCAAGCAGGTTACAAGATGTGATTCAAAGAAAATGCCCCAGTGTTTGGTAGTCCTCTGTGGTTATGAATGAGTGGGTAAGTTCCAATGAAGAGGGTCTTTGAGAACATTAAAGCTGTATATTTTAGCCCTGAGAATAGAAATCACAATGGTCCAAATCCTGCTGCAATAACCTCTGCACAAAAAGAAACTGGCCACTCCCTTCTAGAATCTAGCTACCTTGCCTTCATCCTACCAAGTGTATTTCAATGATGTAACAAATGTCTAGTTTATGGAATTAAGCAGACATTATTGACAAGTTGTCCCAGAACTCTGTGAAGTGTCAAATGCTAGTTATGTAACACTTAGCAAGTTCCTTTATATAAATAATGTGTTAGGAGTTACTGAATGGAAGTGTATTCAACTGAACATTTCTTTATTGTTGTTATGAAGATCACATGCTGACTCCAAGCTGACCATGCAAAGGAACTGACTTAGAATAGAATATGCGTGTTAGTCTTCGGCTCTTAAATCTTGAAAAAAAGAAAAGAAAAGAAAGACTAAGTCTTGGACACTTCACCTTGCACTGATAATCAGAGCAATGGGGGAAGATCAGATATGAACTCCTGAGAATATGGCTTCATTACTTGCTCAGTTTTTGTGGAAATACAGTGGTCAGTGGCGGGTGAAATGAGCTCCTGACCTTTCTGCCAAGAGTGTGTTACCATGGCATTGAAGTGATCCCAACAGCTCATGAAGACATTTTCCTTCTTGGAAGAAGGACAGTGTCAGAACTGAAGTATACACATAAGGACCTCTTGTCCTGCTATCATTTTTTCTGCTGCATCATTGGGACTACATGTAGTAAGACTAGCTATGGTCTCTGCTGCAACCTGAGTATTGTTCGTGCCTTCTGAAATTCATGTTGGAGTTGAATGTCCCCTGTAAAATATTAAAAACAAAAGAAAAAAGACAGAAACTTACTCTGGCCATGGTATTTCCATGTGGGGTGAAGGCAACAAAGATCAGAAAAGATTATCAGAATCCATCCAGCCTAATGGCTCTTGCTGGTGGCTTTGCAATGGCAGAGAAAGGATTATACACACGCATGTATACACTCTGTCTCCCACTTTGTGATGCCTGCATCAGCTTGGAACTTCTTCAGCAATAAAGCCACCTCCAGATGCAGTCCTTGATCTTGAACCTCCTGACACTTGAGCAAAAATAAACCTCTTTTTACAGAGTTTACCCAGTCTTTGGAATTATGCCACTAGCCACAAGTCAAGACAGTATTCTACATGTGGCATTAGGGGGATGGCTTTGGGAAGTCCAGTGAGTCATACGGAAGCATCAAGGACCTGTCAGCTTAGAGATAATGTATTCCTTCTGTAAATTCCCTCGAGGCAAAAAGTACAACCTACTTTCCTAAGGTACAAATGGTTGGGATTTCTAACTTTACATTTAAGTAATCCAGTGGGAGGACAGTTAACACTAAAATATAATGATAGGAATAGTGAGTGTGTGTGTGTGTGTGTGTGTGTGTGTGTGTGTGTGTATGTGTGTGTGTGTATGTGTGTGTGTATGTGTGTGTGTGTATGTGTGTGTGTGTGTGTATGTGTGTGTGCATGTGTGTGTGTGTGTGTGTGTGTGTGTAAAGCCTAAGAAAACAGAAAAAAGAGCAAAAGAGGGTAAAAATAGGTAATGAGAACAGAGAAAGGATGGGGGTAGGCAAAAGGTCACATGAGGCACAAGAGAGGAAAAGAGGCTGGGAGATCTGGATGGGGCCATTGAAAGGGAGGGCAGAGCTGGTGCGAGGGCGATTAGGTGAAGGAGAATCTGTAAAACACGCCTCAGTGGGAAAATGACACAATGATATGAAATACCTAGTATTCTAAATTTAAAACTAAACAGAATGAAGTTGGAATTAAAAAAACAATAATAAAGCAAAGCTTAATGTCCAGGGATTAGAAAAGGAAGCTGCTATTTTAGGATTTGGGGTAAAAGACAGCAAGACAGATACTAACAGTTGCATAAAGCTACTTTCATGACACACAGGGTGCAGAGGATGGCTGACGGTTCCCGTAGAGCAGGGGTAGTGACAGGGAGGAATCAGTAACTTACAGATGAACCTCCTTACCCAAACCTCTAGACTTTACCCATGCAGTGCCATGAGTAACTGCCTCAATGTGAGCATCAAAACCGCCTGAGTTTGCCTGAGGATGCTCCAATGGGAAGCTCGTAAAAGGACAGACACCAGAGAACCAAGGAAGAATTTCATGGAGTGATGAGTAAATCTCTAACATGAATTTGGTTATACAGAAGAATGTATCAGCAATTCACCTAAGGTCATACCAGGGTTTAGGTAGGCTAAAAAAATGCTTAAGACAGACTTGTCATTGCTGCATTTGATAGCTAGTAATATGCACACATTTTCTAAAGGGAATGATTTATGTTATTTCTGGTGCCAAGAAATTAGTAAGTTGTAAACAATGACTAGAAATGACCATACAAACTCAAGAAGGAAAACATTTGACTTCAACAGATTGTGGCTGGAGGAGCAGGGGAGGGGTGCCCTTTGTTGTAGACCCGGAAATGGATCCACTTACTGATGTGCCGTGGGTATAAATGAAAGGAAGAGAAAAGACAGAGGCTGAGAGGCCAGAGACATAGACTATTTGTGGAATAACAATGAGTTAGTTCTCTTGACTGGGTGTGGATCAGGATTTACACAGAAGCTGCTACTAGAAAACTAGATTGTAGGACTGGAGAGATCAGGCCACTCTTCCAGAGGACCTGGGTTCAATTCCCAGTACCCACATGGCAGCTTACAACTGTCTGTAATTCCTGATCCAGGGGATGTGACACCCTCACACAGACATACATGAAAGAAAAACACCACTGTACATTAAAAAAGAAAAGCAAAGAAAAAAGAAAATTAGGTCATAGTCAGCTATGGAGAGCTATGAGTGGCAGAATGGGACACATACCATGATTTGAAATTTATGCCACATCCCCTTACATATGCTTTTATTACTTTGGATACTGTAAATATATTGGCTGCAAGTGAAGTGTCTGCTATAGTAAGTTAATGAAAGTTATTTCCAATACACTTTTCAGGAGGATAAATGTGTCTAAGATGACTTGGCTAGTAACAGTGCCAAAATTCATAATATAGCAAAGGGATTTCCATCTTAGTCTTTCTGGAGAATTTGCATGTGGCACTGCGTTTAGTAGCATTGTTAGTCCACCTGGAATGTATAAAAGGAAGTTTCGTTCATCTATTTCAATTGCTCTCTGGGAGGCTTACTGATTCTGTCTGCTAGCCTTAGTCCTGGAAGCTTCTAGCCTCTCTACGGTCTAACCTAGGCCTAGACTGTTTTCAGCCTCTGAGGCTTAACTGCTTAATGAGCTCACCCTTACTTGTTCTTACTCAACTCTGGGCTTGCTGTTCAGGCTCAAATTCCTCTCCCAACTGACTTATTCAATCTGGCTTCTCTCTCAGCCCCTGAATTGCTCTGCTTGGCCTCAAACTAACTCCAGCAATCTGCCCTAATCCTCTGGCTCCTCTCTCGTGCTCTGGCTCCTTCCATCTTCACCTCAGTTCTCTCTTTGCAACCTGTCTCTCTACTACTGTTCTGGTAAAGTAAAACTGCCTCCTCTCTCTGCCTCTGTCTCTGTCTCTGTCTCTGTCTCTATCTCTGTCTCTGTCTCTGTCTCTGCCTCTGTCTCTGTCTCTGTCTCTGCCTCTGTCTCTGTCTCTTTCTCTGCCTCTGTCTCTGTCTCTCTGTCTCTCTCCATTGACCATTTAAGTAGCTCCCTTTCCTTTCTCTTCTCACGAGTGTTGTGCATATTCTATTTTGTCAAATCTTCTCTGATTCATCACCTTTTCTGCCACTCAATTAGACATTCACTTTCAGACATGGGTGCTTCCTTCTACAAACTAACTTTACCTTCATCGTTAGGGATTAAAGGCAGGTACCACCATGCCTGGACCTAAGCTTTTCTTTACCTGAAACTTGCTCTGGCCTTGAACTCAGATTTTTTTTTTTGCCTCTGTCTCCTGGATTGAAGGCATGTTTGTATTCCAGCCAGATCACACAGGCCTAGAAGGTCTTTGGATGTGATCTCTTGCCAGAGCAGCCACGTTCTGAATTAAAATTCCTCTACAAGAATGGCCATGAGCCAAATGCTGGAGATAAGACAATGGCTAATGATTTCTACAAATGTTCAAAACATGTAAAATGTTCTGGGTTTTATTTAACTAAAGCATGTAGTAGAGTAAGGGGTAGAAAAAGACATATTTGTATTCAGGCTCCAAAGATGAAGGAATGCAACATGCAAAAAAGGGAGTATTTAATATATTTTCAAAATGTAGAAAAGTGTCCTTGAATGTTATTGTTGATCTTCTGGGGAAATATCTCAGGAGAGCAGGGGCAGTAATAGCAGTAACTTTGCTATTAGATACCACATACTATTAATAATTACATGTCCTACTGCCCACTAATCAGCTTGCCTAATCCAGAAAGTTTTGTCCTAAAGAATTAGAAACCAAGGTTATGACATAATGTCACACTGATATCAGGAAAAAAACTCACAGTTTTGTAAGTAACCTTTCCCACTGACAAGCTCACCTCCGGAAACCCTGTTGTCAAGAGAGTTTGACCTAACCCAGAATAGTCCAAGTAATCATTCTTCTAAGAAAACAAAAAATGCCTTTGTGAAAAGTGCCATAAAAACACAGCGATGTTGATTTCATTATCATTGACCTTGCACTGGCTATTAACAGCACATTTCAGAGAGGCATCTTCCATGAAAATATAGACAAGAGGTTAAGGTCTACTTGAATTGTTGAAGAGAGTATAGGATGTCATCCTGAGGTCACAGTTTTTAACTTCCTTAACCATGTTACTTGGTGAATTTTATTCAAATGATTAAAGCATGGCTATGGTTGGGTTTTTTTTTCAATTCAAGTCTTTCTATGCCTACTATGAAATTATGACTAAAATATCATCCATTATTGGATGACATCAATCCTCTAATGTCACTGTGTACATGCGTCTTCACTGTCATTTTTAAAATAATGTGGTTTATATACAAACGTTTCACAGGGCTAGTAGACAGTTCAGTAGGTAAAGTGTTGCTGCTCTAGTTGGCAGCACAAACTTGGGAAAGCCTGGCATAAAAAAATGAAGCTGACTAAAGCTTCATGCAATAGCTAATTTTTCAGAGAATCAGACAATGTATACCCTGAGGGTTGAGAAAGGTCACCTGGGTAAGTCTTCATGAGTTCATGCTGTATACAATCACAAGGACAAGTTGCATGTGGCAAAGGCATGTTTTTCCATAGAGGCATGTGAATAATCATAGCTGAAGCAAACTCACTCCTATCCACTACACCTAGAAGAGACACAAAAGTGCATTCCAAAAATAATTCTGTGGGGTTTTTTTTTGTTTTGTTTTGTTTTGTTTGTTGAAAAAATTGAGGTCACAAGACTCTTGTCTGTTTGTTGGAGTTTTTCCGCAAGCACACACACACACGTGTGTGGTCTGAGGGAGGGAGGGAGGGGAGAGGGAGAGAGAGAGAGAGAGGGGGGGGGAGGGAGGGAGGGAGGGAGGAAGGGAGGGAGGGAGGGAGGGAGAAAGGAATATTTGAACAAGATGGAAATGCAAGAAACTCTTGGCATTGAAGGATTCAGGCTAACGCTCTGGTTCTGTGACTTACTTTCTCTCCAAAGGAACGTTGGTTTCCCTGGTTTATGCAATGACAACAGCAGCAGCAACAGTAATAAAAAGGGAATGAGTACATAGATCCGCCTCATGTCCAGGCCTCAGCAGCTAGGCACTGCTCCCATTGATTTTGTAATTATTATGGCGCTGGAGATTTGAGCGCAGTGTTCTGATGGCCAGGAGCACCTTGATGGCGGGTTGGCAGAGGGAGCCTTAGAACCAACCACCTTCTGGGGTAGGGATGGGGGCGGAGCTGGCAAGATGAAGGCAGTGAGAGGGGAGGGAGAAGCGGCTGAAGCAGAAACTGCAAAGCTGGAAACACAGACGGCAGAAAAATCAAATCTACATCAAAGATTGAATGGGGTCAGGCGCTGGGCAGCTGAGAATAATGACGTTAGAGAGAACATTTTCTTTAGTAGAATCAGAAGCCAGGGAATACAGGGTAAAACTGGAAGTCAGCAGTAAGACTTAACCTCCTACTTGGGAACATTACAGGTTACAAAGCACACGGACACCCGTGGGTTCGTGCGGAGGTAAACCCGTTACCAAGCCTGTGTAAACGATGTTCGGTCTCACTGTTTAGAAACTTGAAAATCCTGACCCCTCCCCTTCCACCGAGCCATAAATGCATGACTTTCATATTTTAGACATCATCTCACTATGGTCCTGTGTAGTGAGAAACAGGAATGGAATAATTGCTCAGATCTCTTTCCTGCAATACACTAACTAGCAGACTGGGAAGCCATAAGCCCCTCCCTCAAGCCCACCTGCACCATCAGCAAGCCACTCATCGGACCAGACACCCATAATGCCTAATGTTGGCTGGACAGCCGCTGGCCCAAGGCCACCAGGCAGTGCCAGGAAGTTTAATATAGTGTGCCGAGACACAGTCCCCCTATAGCCTCAAATGCTGACTCTTCAATGGTTGCTAAAGAGGAGAAATAGCCTCTCCCCTGCCAAGCAAGCTTCGTCTTGGGAAATTGAGCTCTTGGTCATCCAGGCATTTTAATGGACTCCGTGAATCACTGATCAGCCAAGGAAGAATGTGAAAGAACCCAAGGTCCTAAGCCTACTGATTGGCTCTTTCAACGAAGAAAAATGGAGTGCTGGTCATCGTCAATGAAGCCAGCTACTCTGGCCTCTCCCATTTCAGTCCCTGGAGAATGTGGACGTAAAAGCTGCCATAAAGCACATTTCCTTTGAGACAGTAGAAGAAACAGATGGATTAAACTAACCCCCCACCATGACCTTCAGAAGTCTCAGCCTGGTTAGTTCACGGAGGAAAAGAGAAGAGACATGGCCGGAGCCCTTACTTTTTATAAGCTGTAAGAAGGGACTGAGACACGGCGTAAATCAGAAGCGAAGTCTCTTGGAAGGGAAATTACAGTCCCATTACTTCACCAATCCCAACCCATTTTATAAGTGGAAAATTGGAGGCTAAACGGGACAAAGACACGAGTGTGAGGTTAAACTGTTTCTCAAAGTCAGGTGTCAAGTTAAGCCATGTGACTAGATGGCTCCAGACCCTGCCCAAGGCTGTTTAGTGTATTTAGAGGAGAAATGCTTTTTAAAAAAAATCTTTTCCAAGGACTCTGGGACTTGACCAAAGTGTTGACCTTGGGTGGATTATTATTTCAAAGATGACTTTATGGACTTTACGACCTTCATCCATGGCTTGCTAATTCGTGAAAGGAGAATTACAAAATGTCAGAGTTCTGAGTCGAGACCCGTTGCATCAAGTTAGAGAACAAAACGAGGAAAGCAGCTTTTCTCTAACCCTGACATACGTTGTATAGTGTGGATGTCTACGCATCATGTGCTACTGTTGCTTTACACCAGGTCACAACAGCTGGTTGCTACAACTTCATAAATTATGTTAGCCCTTTGGTATGAACCTGTGGGCGAAAGGCCAGTCTGTGGAGGACTCGCAGCCCAGTGGACTCCGAGGCCTCGGCAATCCTTCTAGTCCTAGCACATAGAATCCTTGCTATCCAAACAGTTTCCTGAAAATGTGCAAAAGAAAATCAAACTCATCATGCAAACATCATTGCATAGAATATTAGAGAAGAAGAAGAAAAAAAAAGCCCTTATAGAGCATTTGTCGAAACTGCTCCTACAGGCCTGGAGGGCTAAGGTGAACTTCTTGTGGTAATACCTCCAGTTAATGGCAAGCCCAGAGCTGCACGTGGATAAGGCTCAGGCCTATTTGCTTTCTTCTTTTATTTCTTTTCCATTACTGGGGGCGTGGACTTGGGCCTCGTGCCTGCTAGTTGAATACTCTACCACTGAGCTATATATATTCCCTGGCAGGTTTCTTCCTTCTGTTGTGCCCTTTTTATTTCCAACTTCAGTCTTCTCACCAATGGCTCTGACATCATTCGGGAAATGCAGAACTTCAGAGAGTGCAGGCTGCAAGTCACTGAAGAAGGAGAGACTGGCGGAGCTGCGGGCATCTCAGAACAGAACTCAAAAGACATCACAGACCGGTGAGCCATTGCCGCTCTAGCCTATCAGCTCTGAGGAAACACGGCCACTGGTCTTGTGGCCTTGCTTTTCATTATGGCTGCTTGTGTCTTAGTTAGGGTTACTTATTGCTGTGATGAAACACCATGTCCAAAAGACAACTGGAAAGTGTTCATTTGGTCTTCCATACTGTAGTCCATCGTTGAAGGAAGTCTGTTTCACGTCCCACACTTGGGAGCAAAACAAAAACATGTTTACATCCACTGGATAAACAAACTTTAAGTGGTCATAAGATTTCTTCTAAGGGATATTAGTAATGGCTTAATATCAGATTTGAAAGATGGCCTCACAACTCTAAAAACATGATAATTTATTGAAATGTCAACTTTAAAATGTGTGAATTTATGGTATGTTAATAATTATGACTTGATACGCTATTTTATTGAAAATGTTTACTTACCAAAGCAGTTCATAACATCCTTCTAAATTGATGGAAAGTAGCCTTGAAAGCCCCTACTCTAAGCCCTGCCTCCATACCTGTGCACGGATATCTCCCAGCACTCAGGTCACAATTTTAAAGATCTCCTTCCCTGATGACAGATGGTGTTGTCATTCTCTGTGGCACATTATGACATCTTTTAAAGTGTAATCCACTCCATTGGCTTTGCAGGCTTGCTGGAGTCAGCCATCTATCCTGGCATCAGAGAAGAAGGGAGGTTTTTACAGCTTTGTGTCAGGAGAAAAACTGAAGAAAGAGTGTACAAATGTATTGTCATCACTCTGTGTTAGGTCACATCAAAGCACTTTTCTCACTGGGAAAAAGCCAGGACTAGCAAAGCATTCTGGTCACTAGCAGCTATTTACATTAGAGAATATTTTATATGTGTGAAATGGGAATATGAAGGTGATACTTCTATGATACTTGATATAAGTAATGCTATATAGCAATGACCTGCAAACTGCCAATTTTAAAAAATAGAATTGCTACAGTCATATCTACGAGGTTATAAGTGAAACATACAGTCATAAAGATTTATTTTTACTATGCATATGTGCATTGGTATATGCAGTAAGTGTAGGTGCCCACAGAGGCTGGAGGCATCAGCTCACCTGAAGCTGGATTAACAAATACAATGTGAGCCACTCAACATGAGTGCTAGAGTCTAAACTCAGGTCCTCTGAGGAACATCATACACTCTTAAGCACTGAGCAATCCCCTCAGTCCCTAAAATATCTTTTAAGATGGTATTATGCTATGAAAGAACGTTTAATATATTCAAATTCTTCTTAGTTCGCATACCAAATTATAAAACCTTTTAAAATCTAAAATATGAAAGTTGGGGATTAGAGAGATGGTTCAATTGGCAAAGTGCTAGGCGAACGTGAACATCTGAGTTTGGATTCCCAGCCCCAAAGGAAACAATAGAGAGCATCTCTGTGTTCCTGTGCTCCTGGTACTGGGGAGAGGGAGGAGGAGAATTCACACTAGCCAGCCAATCTAGCAGAACCAGTGAGCTCCAGGTTCAGTGGGAGACCCGGTGGAGTAACTGGGAAGGACACCCAATATCACCTTCTAACCTACACATACATACATACACACACACAGAGGCATGCACACCACTAACACACACAATCCTGATTAGGATTTTGCCCACTTGACACCAGCTAGAGTAATTTGGGAAGAGAGACTCTCAACTGAAAAATAAAATGCCTTTGTAAGATTTGCATGTAAGCAAGTGTGTGTACATTTTCTTGATTGATGATCAATGTGGGAGGTCCCAGCTCTTTGTGGGTAGCTCCATCCCTGGCCAGGTAGTCAGAGAAGGTATAAAAAAGCTAAGCAAACCTCTGGGAGCAGGCCAGCAAGATGTGTTCCTCCACAATCTCTGCATCCGTTCCTGCTTCCACATTCCTGTTTTCAGTCTATTGTGCTGACTTCCCTCCATGACGGAGTAAGACCTGAGAGTTGTAAGCTAAAATAAACACTTTCTTCCCCAAATTTCTTTTTGGTCATGGTCTTTATCACAACAGTAAAAACACAGACACACACAGACACACACACATAGGCACACATGAATTTGTTATACACATACACCACACAGACAAAAATATATACACAATATGTGTGTGTTAGAAGGTAATTAAATTTTCCACTGAATAATTTTAGCCGAGCAGAAAGGTTGTTTGTTGAGAGAAGCTTGCTCCAAATTGCACAGAACAGCAAAAACAATTTGGAACTGTGATTAAATCCCCTGACTCACAATTGTATGTGTTTTCTTGGACCCCTAGTTTATAGACTACCCAGGAAAAGGTTATGCTAGCCGAGCAAAAATGGAAGGAGAGGGCCCCCTCTTAGGAAATATGTATTAATTGTATTAGTTACAACTCATCCAGAGCCACAAAACCAAATATATACACACGTGCACACACTCTCACTCACACACACACACATTCATGCACACACTCACATGTGCGCACACATCCACACAGGCACACTCATGCACACAGACACACACACACACACACACACACACACACACACACACACACATGTATCTTGAGAAACATAATAACTCCTGTGACTGTGGAATTTGAGAAGTTCCCAATCTCATCTGTATCATGGAGACTCGGAAAAGTCATGGGCACAGTTCCCACCTGAGCCTGAATTGCTGAGAACCAGGGGAGGCGATGATGTAGATCCCAGACCAAAGGGACTGAGACCCCAACTCAAGCAGGCGGCCAGAGAGGAGAACACAGCTTCTCCACGCTCATCAGCTTTTGTCAACTTAACAAAAATGATGGATACCTGGTATCTTAGTAAGAATTTCTGTGGCTGTGATCAAATGCCATGACCAAAAGCAACTTTTGAAGGAAAGGATTTATTCCGCTTACACTTGGGTCACACACACTCCATCACTGAGGGAAGTCACGGCAGGAAGTGAAGCAGAAGCCATGGGGGATGCTGCCTACTGGCTTGTCCCTCATAGTTTTCTCATCCTTTTTGTATACCACCCAGAAACACCTGCCCAGGCATGGCACTGTCCTTAGTGCTGGACCTCCCTCACCGTTCACTAATCCAGCTAATACTCCCCAGTCTCACCCCACAGGCCAGTCTAATGGAGGCATTTTCTCAATTTAGAGTCCCTCCCCCAAGATAAATCTAGGTTCGTGTCCAGTTCACAAAAACCAGCCAGCACACCTGGGAAGAAGGAACCCAGCCGAGGAATTATACTTTTATTAGACTGGCCTGTGGCACACCTGTGAGGCATTTTCTTGCTTGTTAATTGATGGACTATGGATAGTGCCACTGCTGAGCAGGTGGTCTTCAGTTATATCAGAAAGGCAGCTGATTGTGAGCCTGAAAGAGAGTCAGGAGATAGCATCATTCCTCCTTGTTTCTGCTTCAGTTCCTGCCTCCTGCCTCCTGCCTCCTGCCTCCTGCCTCCTGCCTCCTGCCTCCTGCCTCCTGCCTCCTGCCTCCTGCCTCCTGCCTCCTGCCTCCTGCCTTGGTTTCCCTCGATAGTCATGTACAGCCTATAAGACAAATAAATCTATTCCTCGGGTGTTACTGTTGGCTATGTTTTTTTAAACAGCAACAGAAACCTAACTAGAATATTCTTCTCCCTCATCTTTTCATCCAGGCAGACCCAAAACTATTAGGAACATGTGTCCCCAACACATTTGTTCAGGACACTCAGAACTGATGGGGACTGGTGGGATTCTGAAAGGGACACTGCTAGGTAGGTTTGCCGCCAGTGTTTCTAGAGTAGAAAGTAAAATATAAATGAGGTCTGTGTGTTGCCTGCTTCAGGTTTTAAAATTTATAAAGGTAAACTAAGTCATTAAGCAAAATAGTATAATTTGATATTACATTGAAATAGTTCCTGTATACATAAAAGCAATTTTTATGTATACATAAAACTATAGTGTTGCAGGTGAAGACACAAAGAGACTTGGCCTCACCATCCACTGTGACCGCGCTCTCTATCTTTTTCTGGAAAGCCGTGAGCCTCTGTGGTGGCTTTGGCACTAAGATGTTTGCATCATAGTATCACCTCTAAGTCCCTTGCAAGCCACACCCCTTAATCAATTCTTCTGAGTTATTCCTTGACCCACACTTGGGAGGAAGGACCTATTGATGTGTGTAGTGCAAGGAGTAGCTGTGGTTCGGTTGAGCGTAAAACTTCTACAGCACAAAAAGAAACTCTAGAATCCAGTAAGGAATATTGGGACAGTGCTCTTGGCTTCAAGAATTACTAGTGACACAGGAGGCATGTAGGCATAGAACGGCCAGACAATGGTGGTCATGACAGACAAAGATTGCTGAACTAAAACACAGGCCACATCAATGCCACTACCTGTTCTTATATGGCCTTTGAGCTACAGATGATTTTTTTACCCTTTTAAAGAGCTATATATAGAGTGGGCTGGAGAGATGGCTCAGCCGTTAAAGGCTAGGCTCACAACCAAAAATATAAGAGCTATAGAGGAAAAAAATATGACAAAGATGAAGACTAGGTTTCAGAGACTCACAAAGCCCACCATACGACTTTATCAGTCAGGATTTTCTAAAGGAGCAGAAAAAACTGGAATTTATGCATCTATCAAAAGATGTGCTTCGTAACACAGTAGGAGGCGGAGGAGTCCCACAGTGGCCATTTGCCTTCCGGGATGGAGGAGAATCGTGTGGCTACACAGTGTGAGAAGCTGGAAGCCTCGACAGTCCCAGTCCAATGCTGAATATATGAAGGCTCCCTGGAGAACTGATGGCATTGAGTTCACGTGGAAAGGCCAATGAAGCCGCAGTCTAGACACACAGGCAATGTTAGCAGCAATAGAGGCTCTTCTCCTTAAGCCTTTAAGGTACTGGGTGGTGGCACCCAAATTCAGAGTGGGTCTTTCTTGAACACCCATTACCTTTCCACATGTCAATTCTCCATTGAAGTGTCCCCCCCAACACATTCAGTATTAAATGTTTCTGGACCTAACCATCGGTGGATGCTGAGTCAAGTTGGCGATCATTGAGACCATCGCATACGCCATCTTGCTCTTTACAGAATGGTCTGTCTAACCCTACCCTAAAGCCCAGAGAAGCTTCCATCTTACAGGAGTCTGAGCACAGTGTATGTATCCTAGGTTTGCTAGTTATGGGTGTTTGTTTGTTTGTTGCTTTTGTCAGCTTGACACAAACTAGAGGCACCTGAGAAAGGGAACCACAATTGAGGGATCGCCTCCATCAACTTGGCCTTTGCTGTGTCCTTAGGACATCTTTCTTGGTTGCTAGCTAATGGAGAAAGGCCTAGATCACTGTAGAGGGAGTCACTGAGCAGGTGTCCCTGCGTTCTATTAGAAAAGTAGTGGAGCAAGCCAGGAGGGGCAAGTCTAAGCAACATTGCTCCTTGCTGTGTCTTTCGGTTCCTGCCTTGAGTTCCTGCCTTGCCTTGGCTGCCCTGAAAAAAATGAAGTGCAATCTAGAAGCCAAATAAAGCCTTTTATTTTCCTCAAGTTGTGTTTGGCCTGTGTTTTATCCCAGAAAGCACAGCGGACCATCAGGATAATGTAGATCCTTTTAAAAATGACCATCCAGCCAATTTTGGAGTCTCCCAGCCTCTCACAAGACCCCCTCCCACCCCCAAAGGCCCTAGAAATTGTCATTTAACATTTAAGCTCACATTTTGTGGTCTCGACATCAAAAAGGATTTATGCGGGGCTGGGGCAGGAACTGTAAGTGACGTCATACTGAGCATCTGCTTTAAGTCAGCCGTCGTGCCAAGTTGTTTCCGCATTATTTTATTTAACATTCTCAGACCAGCTCCAGTTAAGAATAGAAAACTAAGTTCTCCCAACGGAACTAGAAAGTCTGAGATACAAAACAGCACAAATGCTCCTGGGAGTGGCTGAAATTAGAATTGACACTGGAGGTGCGCTTTTAGCTCAGTTTGACGATGGTAAAAGGGGTGAATTGGGGGTTGGATGGATGGAGGGAGGATGGGTGCATGGATGGACGAGAGAATTTATAATTTTAAAAATTGGTTTAATTTTGGTTAAAGGCAAAAAGGGACTCCTGCTCCCCCCAGTAGAGATCCAAGCACTTATCTAAAATTCAGAATCAGCCCCTAAACTGTGCCTTTGCTCTGGGGTGCGCCTGTCTAAGAAGGCAGGCGCCCTGTCAGGTGGGAGGAGATCATGTGGAGGCGATAGCTCTGATGGCAGCTCAGGGGCAGTTTTACATGAGGCCAGTGGCCCTGAGTGAAATAAAAAACAGCCATATCAGAAGAGAAGGCAGAGGAAGAGGAAGCACGGTGAGGCGTCATCCCTCACCGCCTGACCCAGGCCCTGTGATCCGCGCTTGCTCGCCACGCAAAGCAGCTCGCTTTCCCGGAGAGTCTTCTCACAGAAAGAGAGTTGTCATTTCAAATCCCAGGACTGAGGCAAGAACAAAGAAACCCCACAGAAGCTCACTCCTGACCTTTGAGGCTGATCTGATTTTCTTATTCCCAGCAACACAGATGGCTCTTTTTTTTTTTTTTTTTTTTTTTTTTTTTATAAGCAAAGGCAAAAGCCCTACTGTAATTGAATGACTTGGTAGTATGAAGTTGATTCGTTCAGACTTCCATCGACAAGTGATAGCTTTCTCTATTGATTATGCAGAAAGCCTCGCCTGCAATTCTCGCAGGCAATAGGCCGTAAAATTCGGAAGCCAACATGTTCGGAGAATAATAAATATAAGGACATGCCTGTTTACCCATATCCAGGTGGGGTAGGATTTTGTCAAAACTGCCCAGATATCTTCTGAGTAAGAAAAATTAAATAGTATTTCTAACGCTCAATTCTCCTTTTGCCTCCCTCTCCCACATGCTATTGTTACTGCTAATCTAATAGATTATACTAGTGGATTCTTAATGCAGAATGATTATTCCTGTGTAGAAACAATCTTACCCATATATATATATATATATATATATATATATATATATCAACATACATGGATATTGCGATGTCTAGGATGCGTCCATCAGGAATACCACACTATAATATTGGTTGCCTTTTGTCACTTTCCTCTTTTTTTCTATTATGTAATTAATTTGCATGCTAAAAGAAGATCTTTTCCATTTAAGATTGAAGAAATTTACCCATGAAACTGTCATATGAAAGACAGGTATTTTTAACTTTTCAATATGATCGTTTTTAAAGGATCCTTTCAGTCGGTTTTATAATCTATATTATTTAAATTCTCCACTACATTCATTTAGTTTAATATTCACCTTATTTAATTTAATGTAAAAGTTGATCAATGATCATATATTACATTTTAAGAATTTAACCACATTTATATTCTTCTTATATTTCATTTGGCATTTCTATGGATTTCTTTTCGAAAATTTGTCTTACTGTTACTCAAAAAAATCATCTTTGTATAAATGATAGTGTTTTGTCCTTTCTCTTTTAAGAATTAGTTCTAAGGACATTCTCCACAGCTGAGTGGAGAGTGGGGTCTGACTTTCACACGTACTCTGGTGCCCCATATTTGACCATGTCCCCTGGATGGGGAGACCTGGTGGCACTCAGAGGAAGGATAACAGGCTACCAAGAAGAGACTTGATACCCTATGAGCATATACAGGGGGAGGAGGTCCCCCTCAGACACAGACATAGGGGAGGGGAGTGAGGGGAAAGTGGGAGGGAGGGAGGAATGGGAGGATACAAGGGAAGGGATAACAATTTAGATGTAATATAAATAAATTAATAAAATGTATTTAAAAAAGAATTAGTTTTAAATAAGTACATCATAAAATTTTACATGTAGTTCCTTTGTTTGAATTTTAAAAATGTTTATTTTGTAATTAACCCTTTGGCTTGATAATTGTTAAATATTATCTTTCTTTCAAATAAATGATTTTTTTAATTTTAATTCTATATTTAATTTACTTTTTGGCATCGAACGTTTTCTGTGCGACATCACACAGAAATCTTTTCAGCCTATTGGGAATCCCATTGTGCCTCTATAGAAATTCAGTCTGGAAGAATGAATTTTTGCAGAGTGTGTTTATAACAAAAATAACGTAGGCCCTCTGTTGTTAGTGTTAAGTTCTATACACGTGCTGTACCGAGATAATAAATTGGGCCACTCATGCTACCGCCATAATCCTTTTACCATCTTTTTAACATCTGTAGGATTTATAGTCATGTCCTATTTTTTATCTCTAATGTAATTTTCATTTTCTCTGTTTTAGTTGTCCATGTGAGGGTTTATCAACTGTGCTGATCTTTCAGCTTTGTTATCTTCTGTTGAGCATCTATCTTTCTGATTCATTGATCTCCTCTGTCTCCTTCCTCATTTCATTCCTCCTGATTTTTTATATTATTTGCTAGTTTTCCTTCCTTCTCAGTAGTCAGAACATTGATTTTTTCAATCCCTTATTAAATATAAACATTAAGAACCACAGACTCCTCTCTAAGTACTGTTTATACAAATTTTAAGCTGCCATATTTCTGGATTTTTTTTTCTAATTTCCATTCAGATTTTTTTTCATGTCCTTAAAAGCATGAAAGTTGAAAAATAGGTGAGCTAATTTCCAAATAATTAGGAAATCTTTTTGCTATTGATTTATAGCTTAATTCTCCTGCTGTCTGAGTATGAACTCTATATATTTTTAACCCTCTGAAATTTGCTGAGACTTGCTTTATAGAACATCACAGGCATGCTTTTGGTAAATGTTTCTTGTAGTTAGGAGAAAAATGCAAATTCTGCAGTGAACGTGTGTGATTTGGACAAATGTCGACTTATTCAAGTGAATAAGCATGCTACTAAACATTTTTTATATCTTCTTTCTACCTTTTAAAAAAATCTGCATTTGATAGCTACCATGTTAAAGCAATGCATAATTCTGCTTTTGTGCAGTGACCCTGTTATTACTGTAAGGTTTTCCTTTACATATTCTCCAGCGTTTGCAAATTTTTACTTGTTTCTTGCCCTTTTCTGTGTGGGCATTCTGGTGCCATGTTACATAAGTAGATGAAACTTGCCTTATGTCCTCCTATATCCTGGGGCAGTAGAGGAGGATTAAAATTTAAATCTGGTATTTGCTGGAGGCATTTTTATTAAGTATTATTTGCCTAAGTAGTAAGTCTCTTTTTACTCATAGTTTACTGAGACTTTTTAAAAGTCATTATTTAATAAACAATTTTATTAAATTCTTTTTGGCATCTACCAAGATCATACTTTTGTTTTTTAGTGGTGTAATGAATATATTAATTGATTAATTAATGCAGCATTATCCTTGATAATTAGGATAATAGAGTTCTACCTCATTATATTTGCCTCTTTACAGACAATTTGATTTCACTTACTTGTGTTCTTTAGGTAGGTTGTCTACGTGGAGGAAGAGGAAGGGGAGAAGAAGGAGAAACCAGGTCTCTCTCGATCTTGAGGACTTTTGCTGTTTTGTTCTACGTAACAATGAACTCTCCAGGCCTTTTCAGTCCAACATCTAGAACATCTGTAGGATTGATTTTCCAGTCCCTTTGAGTTTGGAGTCTCCTGGCTTTGTACCGCAGCCCACTTCTTTTTTCCCTTTTACAATTTTTATTTAATGCAAACACTGAGTGTGCTATACGGACAGATGTAGAGTCCATGTCTCAAGTGGTGTTACTTTTCCTCAGGGACTCTTTCAGTTTCCTCTGTAGACAGATGTGCACATACAAATGGCTATCCTTGCTTCTTGTTTAACTATAGCAGCCTGAGAAGTGTCTTATGGAGAGAACTGTGTGATGGTCATGATTTTGAAGGGTCGGAGCCAGGGCAGGCTGTCAGCATCCAGCCAGAGTCCTTTTGTTGCATTCACGCAGGCAAGCAAACAAGAGACTCAGCTAAGTGTTGTAACTAAGTCCCTGCCTCGGTGCTGCTTGCAGTCTGCTGGTTCTCCTTCGATTGGCCTACTCGCCTCTCACTAGGCTCCACCTCTCAACACCATGGCACTGGGAATAAAGTTTCCAACCGGTGAGGCTTACAGAATCCACCCAAATCACAGCAACTATAGCCCTAGCTTGTCTTTGTGTGGAGGACGTAATTCTCTGTTACTCCAGCTTGAAGCACTGGGCATGTTTCAACTGACCTCTCCCATGAAAGACTTTTAACAGCCCGTGTTCTTATATCTAGTCACTCGTGGCTTTGATGAAGAAATCTTAGAAAGTGGGTAGGTAAAACAGCAGACTCTTATATCCTCATTCTGAAACCTGGGGATCTGATGCACTTGTGCCAGTGTGGTCCGGGTCTGGAGAGGGCTCTCTTCATGACTTCCAAGTGGTTCCCTTCTTGTGATGTCTTCATGGGGCATTTTCTGAAGCATTCATGTGGATAAATAGATTAGTCTCTTTTCCTTTTCTCACAAGCTTCTCAATCCATCATGGCGGCCCCATCCCAATAAGTGAATCTAACCCTAAGGTGCTGTCTCTAACTACATCATACTGAGGGGATTAGAGCTTCAGTTTGTGAATTAGGAAGAAGAATATAAACATCTAAACCATAATATTCCCACAGTGGGCCCTACTGTGACCTCTGCCCTTTGTTGACCATGCAATGCAGGAATACCAAATGCCTTGTAGGATGATGGGCTTCTTGAAGTGTTCCTTTCTTCCCCGGCTGTGATCTCTCCTACCACAGCTTCCTTGTCTTCTCTCTGGTGTTTCTTGACATCTGTGTTAAGTGTGGTACTCGGCTCTCAGAGCCATTTGCAGCAGGAATGTGGCCTGAGACAAACACCTCCTTCCTTATTTTAAAGCAGTGGTGCGCTCCTTTGTCTATATTGCATGGGTGAGAAAGAACACACAAATACAAGACAGACATATCTAGTAATAAGACTTTATCATTAAGAGAACATCCTTTGTGTTCTCTGGGAATTCATAACACATATCGTATTGATTTCTCTCCCATTCCCCTCTTTATTTACTTCCAATACTGAAATTAGTTTCCTTTGGGATCTACTTGACCAGCAAAACTCTGCTAGTCCAAACTATACACTTGAATCTATTTTTACTGAATGAGATATAAATTGGAGATGGGTTGAAAAGAAGATTAAACCAACAGGACAACGAACGTCTTTTGATACTGTCACCTCATGCCGATTTTGAAGCAAAAGAAATTGAAAATAAATTATCAGTGAGCAGGCCACAACTTTAAGAAGCTGGAGTGTTATTGAAGTTCAGTTATCTACAAATTTCAGGGTTTCATACTATGCAGACAGAGAGGCTATAGGCAGATCATAGATGATAGATAGATAGATAACTGATAGATACATAAATAGATAGATCATACATACATATATGATATTTAGATAGATAGATAGATAGATAGATAGATAGATAGATAGATAGATAGATAGATGATAGATACATAGATAGATTCATACATGGACAAAATACTCCAAATATCTATCCATCATCCTAGAGAAAAATTATAAATTTTTAAGACAATATCTTTATTAGTGAATTAATAAGGCTATTAGCATATGCCAAATCGTCTCAGTGTATGATTAGAGGATTTCAGCTTATACATCCAGGTCTAATGTGGAGTCTATGAACAAGGGGCTATGAAGGTTTTTTAGTGTTACGTGCCACTTGCTTGTATTTTATGCTATTTTTTGCCAAACTCCATCAAATGACTGTCACCTACACAGTGTTAAGATAATTTCTTATTGAAGATAAGTAGAAGAACAAAACTGCCTAGCAACTGACTAGTGCTTTGCATAGATCAACCCGCAGTCAGAAAGCACTATCTCACTCTCATTTAAAAGCAGGGAGAATTTAGACAAAGATTGACTCTATAAAGTGAATAAATAACAGTAGCTTTAAGAAGAAATGTATCTGCATAACCACCACTGGATTGTGTTTTCTAATCACCATCTCAATGAAACCATCAAAGTAAAGCAACTAACCAGGTAAATAAAGAACACGACTCAGCTTCACAGGGAATAGTGGGAAAAAATGTTATTTTCACAACGTAGTCTATTTTGGTCTTCTGTGAGATAAAGGCTTGAACTCACTTTGATCTCTGTGATTGGGGTGGGTAATTTACTATTAGATAGATCAATACCCATGGTGATTGGGGAAGCCAGCCTTGCTTCAGCCTGGAAAACGAGGGCCCAGCTTGGCATTGTTAACATGGTTAATTTTCTAAGGAAGTGCTCTATGCTCCTTTGCCGTTGCTGGGTTTGAATAGGTGTGCACGCTGCTGCTCTCATTGTTGCACAAGAGAGACATCCAGACAGGATGCCAGGAACACATCAAAAATCAGAGTCCTGACACGTAGGATTATTTAAGAGCCAGTAAGGTTGTGAGCTGGCAAGATGGCCCGGCGAATAAAGATGCCGCTGAGCCTGACTGCCTAGGACCAACACGGAGAAAGGAGGAAGACGAAGCCCTCAAGACCCACGTAATGATCCATTTGTGTTTTAAGTTGAGTGACTTTTTTCAGATCCACACTCCATCTGATTGCACTAATATTTCAAACCAAATGGCTAGTTCTCAATGTGGGAAGAAAAAGGTAATTCTCTCTTCTTTGAAATGATGGGGATTTTGCTCACTTGACTATTTGCTATTCACATTACTATTCGTCACAATGGTGGGTGATTATAGTACATGGCAGAAACCCTTGGCCTTTGCACACGCTTGCTTTTGATACACACAGCCTTTTTATGCTTATTTTTCTGTGGTGCTCGAACTCCAACCCAGTGCCTTGCCCAGGCCAGACAAGTGCTCTACCACTGAACTATACTCCAGTCTCAGATGTATAGCTTTGACTAAAAATTTTTTCGTGCTTATTTAAACAGTATTTTAATTCGGAGACTTTAGAATGATATCATTATCGCTTATGCTACATAGTGAGATCCTGGGGTTGTAGAATAGAAGGTCTGGCCTTCGGCTCACGAAGCCGTGTTTTTATATGCTCCTTGGTGTTTACTGCGTCGATGTTTGACAATAACTGCAGAAGCTTCTCCATATGTTAGGTGTTTATAACTTCAAATGTTCACAGCTTTTCCTCTCACTGTCAATCCTCAGAGCGAAAACACTACAGCTTTTTTTTTAAAAAACATAAATATAAAATAAAATTTTGAGAAAATGCCAAAAGAAATGGAGTCGTTAGACGTCAATAAAAGCATTTGCTATTGAAGTCATTTAATTGATGCAAAGACATTAAAAACATGCATAGCAACGAGTCCTATGTGGTGTGTAAGCACATGTATACCTTGCATAACATGTAAACCAATATGAGCATACCTACCTCCTCACCCTTAGCATTTGTTCAAGATTTATTTTTATCATTTTTGATTATGTATAGGTGTATATGTTCATCTGCTTTTGCAGTGCAGTTCCTGTGGTGGCCAGAAGATGGCATCACATTTCCTTGGGGTGGAGTTACAAACAGTTCTAAGTTACTGGATATGGATGGGTGCTGGGAAACAACCCTGGCTCCTCTGGAAGAGCAGCGAGAGCTCTTACCAGCTGAGCCATCTCCCCAACCATACCCTTAGCCTGTCTTTATCGTGAAAGCTTTAGCCTCTCTAACTTAGCCACAGAACCCTGCTGTGTGCAAACACACTAAGCCAGAACCTTGCTCTGGTCTCCATCACCTGTACAGCTCACAGCCAGCCTTCCTCTGCCTCTTATTCCCCGAGGTCTCCTCTTAACACTTGAATTAATATGAAACTACTGGTCGCTGTGAAAGTGCCAGCCTCACTTCTGAGCACTACCTTGTCACTCTAGAGAGTCTGAAGCAACCTGTGCCGGTCACCGTGACCTTATCACTGCCTCTACCGTCTGCCATTGTGCCATCTTGGCAGCAGCCCCTGAAGAAGTGGGCCTGGAACTCCCCCACCTTCTGCAAATTCTGAAAGATGATGCTTCCTTGTCCCTCCCTGTTTGCTGATCTTGGACCCCAGTGGCAGGATTCACGTCTCAGGATGACGGGCAGCTTTGTCACACCACTATTTTCTAGCTAGTCAATAACACTTCCAGTTGTCACTCATTTTAACTGTGAAGTCCGATTCACATGTTTTATCACAGTGGCCTCACATTATCCCTCTAATTTTTTTTCCAGATATCTAGGATAGTCCGCAATCTTTCTGATCACGGCTGTTATGTCTACACCTCATTGCATGTGAATATAATATATGTGTGTGTGTGTGTGTGTGTGTGTGTAGACTCAAATGCATGCACACATATATACATACATACATAGAAGCCAGAGGAAAACTTTGAGTGTCACTCCTCAAGTACAGTTCACACTGGTTTTTTTTTTATACAAGATGTATCGCTAGCCTTGAATTCAGGCAACAGACTTGGGGCTGGACAGTGAGTGAGTCCCAGAGATCTGCCTGTCTTTTCCTCCTCAGTTCTGGGTGATAAGTGTACTACCACGTGCCTTTCCTTCCTTCTTTTAATATAGTTTTGAGGGCTCAAAATGGGACGTTCACGCTTGCAAAGTGAGCACTTCATTGAATGAGAAATGTCCCCAGCCCCACTTGACCACAATTATTTATGTACATATCCTTCTCCTGCCTTCTCTCTTTTCTTCCTCCTTCCACTCACTCCTTCTAATTCTTCTTTTCTGTCTTCCTTTCCTTTTGCCTGGGAATATACACTCAGGGCCCATCCAAGCCTTTTCGAGACAGCCCAGGAATTGCTTCCACACTTCCGAGCATTAACTCCTGGCACTGGTACATTGTGCCTATTTAGGCCTGGAAAGTGAGAGTCCATACTGGGCTGTACCTGTGTGAAGCTGGTCAGAGCCTGCACAGGATGGCTGTCACAGTTAGACTGGCATGCAGGGGAAGATGGCTTCGAAGTAGTAAACTGGAGCTGTCTGATGAAGGCAGCTTTGAAGAGATGACTAGGAGTTTCCAAGGAGACGAATTAGGGCAAATCAGGGGCCCCAAGAAGAGACTAACAGGTGAGAAGACACAAGGCCACGAAACAGTGGATTGCATTCAGAGACTCATTAACAGTCCTGTTTTGCAGAACATAACCTTTAAGGGTAATACTGACAGGAGACGAGGCTAAAGAGTTGACAACCAACCCCCATAAATTCCTAGCTTTCCTTACAGCTCTCTAGAGAACTGAAAACTGCTCTGCCTTTACTTAATTTTATGTATGCTTCAGAGTATCTTATTATTTGTCCAAGTTTATGAGACATTTTATGTCCTATAAAGGCAAGGGTATGATGTCTGCTCCTTTGTATTCGAGCACAACGTGGGCAGTTTGAACAGTGAAGGGAGGAGGTTTGAAGGATTGTCAAGGGATCTACATTTCGTTCCAACCGCCATCCAGGTATTTGAGAAGGAGCCTCACCTCAAACCCTCTCTCTTCATTGCCCATCCCAGAAACCGCCCATAGAGAAGCTCAGATATACAGCCATCATTGGAAACGGGACAATAAGCTGGTGGGTGGGTTCTGTAGGTTAATAGAAAGCATGGGTATCCTGTGAGAGCCTGCTGCATTGTGGGAGAGCTGTCAGGGAAGGCTGATTTGAATACTCTGAAGGGAAAGCGAAGATGTTTTTGACATCTACCTACTTTCAAAATGACCGGCTAAATCCTCTATAACAAACCAGTTCATACCATTAAGCCCAGGGTCCAAGTTTCTTTTCCAGATGCTGACACATGAACTTCCCACGTCATCATAGAAAGAGTGTGCTGGAGCCAGTTCACAATTACCAAAATGGTCAGGCGTTGGTGTGACTTTAGAAATTAGCTACGTCTAGGAGCAGTGATCGCACATTGGCATCTGCTCTTAAATACACTATTCACAACATAAGCACGGGGAAGTGTGTCACTGATCCAGCAAATGGACTCAGCATGGACTACAGCCAACAGATGTCGCCAGCTGTGCACCTGTAATTCTGACATCCCCGACCCCCCCAAAAAAAGACCTAAAGAAATGTAAGACCTAAATGATATTAGGGACTCTGATTCTGTTTTTATTCTTTTCAAAGTATCATTTAATGTTCCAAGCAAGTCGAGCTAAACCCCCTCCCAAATATAAAAGGCTAACACTAGTATCCTCGAATTACGTTTGCTTCACAGAGGTGCTGAAGAATGACAGTTTTACGTGGTTGAGTCTGTCACTTGTCCTCTACAAAAATCTTGTCTTCCACATAAAGAAAATCTTAGGATGTATTGTCTGCATAATGACTTGATAGTTCTAATAAGAATGAAATAGAAAACATCTGGCAGGAAATATGGAAGACTTTCTGCTAACTAAATTGAATAATTATAGACCAGGCAACAGAGGCAAGATCTCAGGGTCAAAAGGTGAGTGTACAGCTCTTGCAGTTCACCCGTGAGCTGATGCCTGGAGGGAGCACAAAGTCTGACGTGCGAGCAAATTTTGCTTTGTGAATTTTATCAACAGGATTTTTATGAAAAGGTGGCATTTAAAACATTTACACTTTAACGTGTTTCCTGCAAATGCCTGTAGCTGCAACTCCTTGCGGTCTGTGCCAACACCTGAGCCTTGTACTCCGCCATCAGCTCAACTTGGAGCTGTCAACAGTTGCTGCCCACAGAGCAGAAGCCATACCTTCCTTGTGTTGAGTGTTGGCCACCACTCTAAGTGCAGGGTTGCTGGGGACACTTGAGCTTCTGACACCTGTACTTACATATCAACTCCCATGTCATGCATGAGTCTGTGAAATGAAGTAATATATGCTGAAGTTTTTATCAGGCGAATGTGGATAAGACACTTGTAATATGGTATTGTCTGATGATGCAAATATAATTTGTTTCACATGTTACAGTGTAAAACTAATTAGGGATTGACTTCTACTTAATGAAATGTGCTTATAACAGCTTAATGTTATCTAGTTAGCACAGATTGCAAGCAGTTCATTTCTTTTAAAAACCTTCCCTTTTAAAGTCAAATAGAGCACATAACCCTACTCAACAGTGGAGGGTCTAGAGCTACCGTGTGTGTGTGTGTGTGTGTGTGTGTATGTGTGTGTGTGTGTGTGTGTGTGGTCTGTTTTGTTTTGGGTTTGGGGGTTTTGTTTGGGTTTTTGTTGGGTTTCTGGGTTGTTGTTGTTGTTTTGGTTTTGGAGAGTTGGTTTTTTGAGACAGGCTTTCTTGAATATCCCTGGCTGTTCTGGACTCACTTTGTAGATCAGGCTGGCCTTGAACTCACAGAGATCCACAGGCCTCTGCATCCCCCTGAATGCTGGGATTAAAGCCTTGCACCACCACCGCCCAGTACGTGATCTGTTCTTAATGGTTTTCAAACTTTGACATACAACTTGAATGAGATTTGAGTTTAGAATGGGAAAATAGTCTCCAATAATTGTTCCTCTGTGTACCCGGGAACCTGATGCAGACCACAGACTTGGCCTGCTTTGTCTAACACTTGGTAAGCAAATGCTTATCCTATCTTAACATCTCTTTCTGAAGGGCAGTTGTGGAATACAAAGATGAATGATATTTGACGTTCACATCCTTTCCACCCCTCTATGTCCCCCATGGCCCTCCTATTCCCTCTCAAATCATGACCTCTCCTTTAATACTTACTGCGGGGGGGAAGGGTATGCACGCACACATGCATGTGCATGTGCACATGTATGTTACAGATGTGTGTGTGTGTGTGTTGTACCAATTAGTGTTGTTTGTATGTACATATGTTTAGAGCCGACAACTTGGGATTTGATAACCTATCGGGGCCTCGTCCCTGGAGAAGAAGGATTCACCCTTCATTGATTATGGTTCTTCATCAGCGTAGAGCCCCTTGGGAGAGCTTCTCCTGTGCTCGCCAGCGCGTCAATGGTGCTGTCGTTACGCAGGGCTTGTTTAGGTGACCTTCTCGCGGTGAGGCGTCCCTGACACATCTACAAGACAGTGTCCTGCAGCGGACTTCCTGCTCTTCCGCCCCTTAGGGTACTTCTGCTTCTCTTCCACCATTTTCCTTGAGCCTTCGGCGTAGAACTTCACTGCAGATGTATCACCTGGGATTGGGCACTCCATGGTCATTGTCCACTGCATTTTTGACCAGTTGTAAATTTCTGTAACATTTTCCACCTGCTAGAGAAAGAACGTTCCATGATAAGGGGTGAAAGCTGGCTGGGCATAAAGACAAGATTTTAGATGGAGTTAGAAATGATCCCGGCTTAGGAAAGTAGCACTAGTAGGTTCTCCTCTAGGGTCTGTAGGCTCACCAGCTTCAGGGATTTGGCTAGATTTACTGTACTAGGCGTAACCCCCTTTCTACTGAGTGGATCTTAAATCCAAGTAAATAGCTGGTGGTTGCTCCCAGCATATGTGCCACTGTTGCACCATCGGAGACACTTGGATATGTCCCCACCGACATGTATTGCTGCATAACATCATGCTCCTGAAATTATGAGGGTGGACTAAACCTCTGAAACAATAAGCAAGTCCCAATTAAATGCTTCCTTTTATTGACATTGCTGTGGTCATGGTGTCTCTTCACAGCAGCTGGACACTGACTAAGACAGATGTTGATACCAGGGAACAGGGCATTCTTATGACAGGCCTGCCCATGCTACTTGTTGCCAGACTATGGACTTTGGTACTTTGGAAGGCAGTTGAACATGTTATGTGGAGCTTAGCGGGCCATGCTAGTAGGTTCATGGAAGACAGTGCTGAGGGAAGTTTAAACTGTGGGGCCCCAGCTCAAGAGTTTCCTAGGGGAAGAATATCAGGAAGTGACCTAGAGACCTTTCTTGAAAAACTTTGGCAATGATTGTGGCTACTTCCTGGCCTTGTCCTAAAAAATCTTCCTGAGGCTAAACTTAAGTGTTATGGATTAATGGTGTTGGCAGAGATTTTAAGACAGACTAGTATTGACTCTAGTCCTATGGTTGTTAGTGTTCACCTTTATGCAGATCTACCATAATATAGAGGAACAAACTGAGCAAGGAAAGACACAAAATGTGGTTTGAGGAAAAAAGGAACTCCAGGAAATATAATGGAGATAAGTCATGTGCTCAAGGAGATAAAAAAAGTTTAAAGAAAAGCCTGGTGCTAAGTGACATAAAAGGAATGGTGACCTCACAACAAGAGCCCACCTAGCTGAGTTTCCAAATTGTTGAAAGGAATTAAAGAAAAGTGAAAAGGAATTTTTTTAAAGCATAAGCAGCGAAGGAAACCATCCAAAACAAAAAGCTGATGCACACGAAGTTAAACAAGGTGGCCATGTTCCAGCCCCAGCAAGCAGCAGAGCTTGGCAGCTTCGGCCACATGGTTCTGTCTTTAGAGTCAAGAATACAAGAAAGGGATTGTGGGCTCTCCCTCTGTGACTAAGGAAAGCTCCCGAGGCCAGGGGTGTGTGTGTGTGTGTCAGGGTCTCTGCATGAAGCTCCAAAGAGGCCACAGTGTGAAGCTGTGAAGGTAGAGCCTAGATTGTGTTAGAGACTCCAAGATGGTGGATACACCAGAGTCATGGGACACCTGCCAAAGAAAGCTGAAGACTGGGTATAGAGACGTCCTGAGAGAGAGAAGTCTGTCGCAGTCAACAAAGCTGAAAGGAGCTGGAGAGCTGAAGAGCACTTTGACATCTGACATGGAGATGCAGAGTTTGGAGTTTTCCCAGCTGGTTTTTGGTTTTGCTTGAGTCCTGTATTTCCTTACTATGATCCCTTTCTACGCTTTTGGAATGGTAATGTGTATTCCATGCCTTTTTATGTTGGAAGTAGGTGATCTGGTCTTTGTTGTTTGTTTGTTTGTTTACAGGGTTAGAGTTAAGATATTTAGTCTCAGAAGAGACTTCCAACTTCGGCCTTTTAAAGAGTGTTGAGACTGTGATAGACTATGGGGACTTTTGAAGTTGGACTAAACGCATTTTGCATCATGTTATGGCTGCAAGGCTGTGGTGGTGTGGCCTTATTGGAAGAGGTATGTCACTAGAGGTGGGCTTTTAGGTTTCAGAAAGCGCAAGCCAGGCCCAATGGCTCTTGCTTTCTAATGCCATGAACTCTTGGTTATCTCTCCAGCAGCAGTGTGTGCCTACATGTTGACCTGCCCCCCCTCCCATGATGACAATGAAATAAATCTCTAAACTGTAAGCAAGCCTCAATTAAATGCTTCCTTTTGAAAGAGTTGCCTTGATCCCGGCGGCCCTTTAAAGCAACAGAACACTGGCAAAGACAAAGATGTTTGACGCTGCTGCCCATTGCTGTAGTTACACCTTACAGATGGGGAGGAATGGTCTTTGCTTTCTTCGCTTGGAAGCTTGCCTAGCAAGTTCTGATACTTTGAGAGATAGTGCTCAGGTCAGTGCCCACCCAGCTCCTCCAAGTCCTGTGTCTGAAGTGTATGATGTCTTCCACAAAAGCATATTTATTACCTTCAAGTTCTAAGAGACAATCAAGGACAACATCAAGAGCCTGTATCGTATTGAGTGTCTCTTGGACTCCTGTGACCACAAACTTGAAGAAAGATTTCTTAGGCCTGGTGCTGAGGTTTTTGATAGATAATCTAGAGCTCTTTGGGGGGATCATTATCATCTCAAGTTGCAGTGTGTGTGTGTGTGTGTGTGTGTGTGTGTGTGTGTGTATAAATGTATATATCTAACATATATATATTGATATGATATGATATATTTCCCTATGGCTTTCTCAAATACCTTTAGTGTTGTCTATTCCTCCTCCTTCCATCTTGCTGTGAATCACCTTCCTTCCCTCCCGCTAAGCCAAAGTCTCATCCCCTCCCTGTTTTTCCCACGTTTCCTCCCATAGCAGGTCTCCTTCTGTGGAGCACCACACACGCCATGCTTCTGTTTAACTTTCCTGGTTTCCGTAGTTACTCTAGATCACATATTCACATCTAAAGATGCTGCTCTAGGTCCCCAAAATATCTGAGAACATGGGCAACACTTGTCTTTTTGTGTCTGGGTTACCTTGCTCAGTAAAATAATTTCAAGTTTCATTCATTTACCTTAAGTTTTCACCATTTTATTTTCCAGTGCAGCTGAATAGTATTCCACTGTGTGCATGAAGCACATTTTCATTATCCATGTGTCAGGCGAAGAGCATTTAGGTTTGCTTTGTTTTTGTTTTTTGTTTCCCCACTTCCTAGTTATTATGAGTAAAACAGGAATGCATATGACTAAGCAAGTGTCTGTGGAGTATGAGTTGAATTCTTTGGACATAAACCAAGAAATAGTTTCATTGGATCATATGGTAGATCTATTATTAGCTTTTTGATAAAACTCCATACCAGTCTCTATAGTGGCAGCATGAGAGCATTTACAGACAATAGTAAAAACAGCTAAATGTCTCGTTATCGTGACCAGATGCCAGCAATTTTAAACATCCTATGATAAAATACTTTTCTCCTCTAGGAGGGGCAGCCTGGGTGCTCTCTGTCCAGTCCCTTGTCAAACCTCTGGCCCGGGGGAATCCCTTCTATAAATTGCTTTCTCGGGCTCCCTTTCCTTCCCTGTGGAGGAATGATAAGTAGCGGTACTTAAGGCAGAATGAGAATCTTCCGTGATCCACCATCATCCTAGTTTTCCAACTCCTAACTGACTGCCTCACAGTACACGAGAGCTGACTGCCTCACAGTACACGAGATGAAGCGATACAGTTTCCGCAACCTGGAAACTTTTTCCCCCAGAAATTCTCTGGCATATTTCAAACTGAGCTCCTAAACTATGCACCATGTACTCCAGTGAGTAAGTTTATTGTTCATCTCAATTAACAGGATGCAGTTTGCCTGAAAAGTGTTTCAGAACTGGGAATGTAGCTTAGTGCTGGAACACACACTTTCTGTATACAATTGCTTGGTTCAGATTTCAGCTCTATGCTGTGCATGTGTGTGTTTGTGTGTGTGTGTGTATGTGTGTGAGAGAGAGAAAGAGAGAGAGAGAGAGAGAGAGAGAGAGAGAGAGAGAGAGAGAGAGAATAATCCCCATCATTTCTATGCTGTTTACATTAATAAATGTAACTGTTCAGTTACCCCTACTACAATGCTTTGCATTCTCACCTCAAAAGAGCTCAAAGTGGAACATTAAAACATTATGACCACCATACCATCATTTTTTTAAAAAAAAATACAAATATATGAAGGTGAGGTGATTTTGCAAGAGTTTTGAGAAAGAAAAGCACACACAGAGCTAAAAGGAATTTTTTAAATCAGATATTATGGACTAGAGATTCATTTGTTCCCCACCCCCAGTTTTGCTGTCTATAAAACTGTCATTTCAGGGCATGATACAATGTGAGAGTCACATTATTCTAAAATATAAAACATCCTGTTCCCTGATAAATCAACTTTTTAGGGAGAGCAAAATACTATTTTTAATAGATAAGTCATTTATTATTTAAAGCTAGATACGTGACCTATCATTCATGCATCTGCACCATTCAAGACACCATTACATATATTTTTTTAAAGTACAAAAAATAATATAAGGTGTAAATCACTGTACTTCAAGAAAGTGTGTAAAATCAAGGCAAGCTCTTTAATAATGTTCAGAGACAACCTCTTGCAGGTGGCAACTGTAAGACATTTAGATCACGCGCTGGGGTGGAGCATCATGTCCCAAGGCCAGCTCAGGGGAAGCGGCTGTCCCCCAGAGAGGTGAAAGCATTCTTGCATGGTCTTTATCAGCTTTCATTAAGTCATACTTTAAATAAGGGGGAAGAACCCAACAATTTCTTCTTGCCTATCTCTGGAAACTGACACCACGGGAGAGATGTCCCATTTAGACAACTCCTAAGCAAGGAGGCCGATGATGGCCAATGGCAGAGGGAGGTCAGAACACATAGTTCACCCTCTCTCAGTGCAGCAAGACAAGACCTAACCTTAAGTGACAGAAAAGAGCCTGCTCCACGATGCCAGGCCACACTGCTTATGCATGGAGAACAGGTGGCTGTCACCAATGTGCCTTCTGATCTTCACTCAATGTTGACTGAAGTTATGAAGCCTGGGACTGAATGACCCACCTCAAGTGTGTGTCTTTTCAGCATCCTGCTTAGAAAAATAGAAACTGAGAGCCTCTCGATAGGGCACAATTGCCAACTGTCGAGAAAGAGGATGTTTATAGTGTGTAGTGAAATATAGGGTGAAATTAAACATGTTTTTTCATAACACTGCTAAAAAAAAACCCAGCAAAGGTCACTTTTACAATTCCAAGTGCTCAAAAAGAATGTTTCAATGTCACACTGAATATCTGAATAGCTTGAATCTGTCCTGCTAAAGATGAAATGTAGTCAGCGTTTAGGAAAGCATCAGAATATACCAAGACAGAACTATGGTGGTCCCAACTTCGTCTGAAGATCTAGATCTCTTCCAGAGTTTGATGATTTGCCCCTTTTATTGGGAGACTCAGCAATATGTAACGAAGCATCTTTTACAAATACATCAAAATACCAAGACGGAATATAGATACTTTAAGAATGAAAGCAACTGAAGAGTAGAAAGTCAATCCGATTCCTTTTTAAAATGTGAATAGGTGTTCTGCTTGCATATGTGTGCTGGGTCCCCTAGGACTGAAGTTGCAGACAGTTGTGAGCTGCCATATGGGTTCTTGGAATTGAACACAGGTCCTCCAGAAGAGCAGCCAGTGCTTTCGACCTCTGAGCTCTCTCTCTCTGGAGCCTCAGCTAATCCAGTCCTTGCTGTGCCCTAAGTTAAAATACCCAGTCTTCCAGCTTTCAGATACAATGTGACAGAATGTTGAAATAACCTGTGTGAAGTCTTGTGTCTCTCTCTTCAGTCTTCTCGCTGTTCTAAATAGCTATGATAGTTAGACAGTTACCAAGCGCTTGCTTTCATTTCTAAGGATCTACAACTGTGCATGAGGATTTTCAATTTCCATTCTGCAATACATCAAGACAATTAACCAAGTGGGCGTGAAATATGAGCAGCAGCTGGTGGCTCATTCATCACAGAGTCAGGTATCCAGGTATCATAATTTTAGGGAACAGCATGAAATAGTACTGTCCATCAAAGCCATGAAACAACAGTCATTAACTTTTGAATATGTGTTGCACAAAAGATGTTTATGAGCCCTACTGCTGAATTAACACACATAAGAAACCGTTGGTGCAGATTTTTTAAAAAGAAAAAAAACACCTACTTCATTATACTGCAAGTATAAAGTTAAAGAAAATGATAAAACATTATATGGAGTTTTAAAATAAAGCAGGTGACCTTGCCTTCTGCCTTCAGGTCATCATGGGACCACATCAGACAACAGAAAGCAAGACATTGCGTGACGAAGACCAGAATCAAGGACCCTCGGTCTTCAGTCATTTTCTCTTCCTCTCCATCATAATTTATTAAAATGATTTAAGAGTTTTGTATGGATGCCAGCATTGTTTTTGAAAAGCTGGTATAAAATGGAAGATTTTGTAGCTAATTAAATGAAACCTTCTCGTCTCGTGTTTTAATCAATAATGTTATTTTTATTGCAACTTAAACAATGGCAGTGTTTCCTGTTCTCGTTTTTATGTTGAAAGCTGATGCTTCATAATCATGCAGCTAAATTCTCACAGTGACAATAATTGTTGTGCATCTGTGCACTCCTGCGCCGAGCATTTTTGTTGCGCGTGCCTTCATTTCTGCAATGCAAGGATAAGCATTTGTTTCAGCTACAATCACAATCTGCTCTTAATGTAAACACGAGTATTCCATCAGCCTCCCAAATCCACAGGCAACCGCACTTCTGAACGGGTCGGCATTTTTATCGTTAGTCCTCCAGGGAATTCATTTTCACATTGGCAACTTGGTCTGTATTTTTAGAATTAAATGTACACTTCTCTCACACTGGAGAGAGCAGGAGCCTGCTCACTCATCATTAAGCAGACTGTCTCGTCACACTTAGAAAAGAAAAGGGCTGCCGTCCGACTCAACTTTTAAATAAAACTTTAAACCAAAGAATACTTATTTTGTTTCTGTCCATGATGTTGTATTGTTGTATATCCGTGTGTGTGTGTGTGTGTGCGTGTGTGTGTTAGAAGCTGGGACAGTATAGAAGGAATTATATAGGTCCTATCGACAAGTGGCCAGCCTAGTTCCCTCACTCTTGGTTCTATTGTGATGTTAGTGTCTGTGGTCAACAGTAAGATGTTAGCTTCTGCCATGGGGTGAGTGACCAGTGAGCAAGACAAATAAGAGCATGGGGGACAGTGGGCGCCACTTGCTTCCTTTCTTCTTTTTAGTTCTGCTTTGAACATTTGAGACTGAAGCAACACTTGAACATTTGAGCAAGCCACGTCACTCACACTAGCACTAGCTCGTAGAAACTAATAAGCATGATTATATAAATGTATGGTACAGGAAAAGAGGTGCATTAATTACTTTAAATGTATTACTTCATGTAAAACAGGTTAAAACTGCTAAGGCAGATTCTGCTTTCAGCAACAGATACTTGAAGTTCATAGAGTGAATTAGTTTGGCTGAAATAATAAAGACAACGAAATGCAATATAGGTCTTTGAAATTCGGCACTTTAACTAATACAATAAGATGGGTTCGTTTCTAACAATTTATACTCTTTTCTACAAAAAAAAAATGCTGGAGTGTGAATGAGACTTCATCCCACCTTTAGAATGGCAGTGGTCAAAAAAACAAAAACTAACAAGTGATTTACAGAAAGGGGAACTCATTATTTTTGTAAAATAAGTTTTATTGGAACCGAGCCACACGTATTAACATTCCTATTTTAAATAATGCATTTATTTATTCTTAGAAATTATCATATATTTATGTAACGTATTTTGCCCTATTTACCCATCATCTCCTTCCCAGCTCCCTCCTGGCCTCCAATAAAACTTCCCAACTTCACATCTTTTTGTTGTTGTTGTTGTTGTTGTTGTTGTTACAAGGTCTCACTATTATCCCTGAGTGAGCTCGGTATGTGGACTTGGCTGGCCTCAAACACACACACACACACACACACACACACACACACACACACACACACACGTACTATGTTTAAAGTACCAGGCATGAAATGCCTCCTGTTCAATTGGCCTTACATCCAATCAGAAAGCAGCAGATTACTCTCATTACCGTCAATACCACCATTATACCAAAGGGCATATCTTGTCTGGCAGATCAGTATCACATCGTATAGGATCCAACACTGTGTAAGACCGTTGACGTGTCTTCCCCCCCGACAGTGACCTATATAGCCCCTTGCAGCGCTATGAGAGCTAGCTAGAAGGCAGAGGGTTTCCCCAGCAGGTTGACAGTGGCCTGTCCACATCTAGCAATCAAAGTGGCTGGTGTCTTTCATAATAGGAAATTACCATCTAGTTTTGGAGGGCAACCAAAGACAATGCCAATACCCTATGTCATTCTGAAGGCCCCCTGGGGCATCTCTGACTCATAATTCATAAGGAGGCATCCTATGCATAACACAGATTTTCATCTAATAACCCAAGTCTTCTATGAGCATGCACTGTCCACCTGTACAGGATACCTCTCCTCCTCCTCCTCTATTTTTATTACACTTTTGGATAGCTTATAAAATGGTTTCCATGGGCTTCTTCATATACGCTTAATTTCATTTAACGTACCCCTCCTTGCTCCTATCTCCTCGCTCCTATCCCAGATTAAACTTTTAGTGCCCAGGAACTGTTATGCAGGGTTGGAAGGGATATAAATTAGTGCCTTAATGTATATGCATTTTAAAAATTCTTCAAACACCTAGAAATGGGACTGTCATGAAATCACACTAAACCACTACTTGGTATCCCCAAGGTGACACAGTCAGTATATTAAAAAGACAGAGGCACCTTGTTTATTGTAGCACTAGTCATTTAGCCAACATACAAAATCAGTTACTGGGTCCATGAAGGGGTGACTGCATCAGGAAAATTTTGTACTTACGCACTAAAGATTATTCTCTAGCCATAAATAATAGAATGTTATGTTAGAGAACATTATGTTACAGAGAATAAGCTAGGCACAAAAATAAATGGCTCATTTTCTCACTCCCATGTGGAAACCAAAAAGGCTGGTGTCGTGCAGGGCTGGGGTTATGGCTCAGTTGGCAAAGTTCTTTCTGTACGAGCAGCAGGACCTGAGTTCCATCAACAGAACCCATATTAAAAAAAAAACGGGCGTGGTTGAACATGTTTAAGGTCTTAGCATTGGGGGAGGTGGGGGCAGAGACAGGCAGATCCCTGGAGCTCTCTAGCCTAATCCACCAGCTTATGTCTCAAAACTAAGGCAACTCCTAAAGAATGATACCTGAGGTTGACCTATTAGCTCTGCATGCATGCTCACATATGTACACACATGCACACACACACATACACACACACACACACACACACACACACACACACACACACACACACGTGCACACATACCATGCAAACAAAGTAAAGAATAGAATAGTGGCCTTTCTATTATCTAAGAAAGAGAAGGGTAAGGCAATGCAGACTGGTTGCATAACTTGTATCAAAATATAATTACATAGGAAGAAAAGTCCTCATATTCTACAGCACTAAATAAGGTGAGTACAGTTCACAGCTACTTAGTACTCATTTACAACCAACTATAAGAGAGGAGCTCAACGTTGCTAAGAAAGAAATGATAAAGGAGGAAAACAATGTAATTCCTGATTCAATGAATAACACCTTGCATTTGTTTAGAGTTATCATATTCTACCTCTTAAATAGTCACAATTATTATGTCTATTAAATATTTTAATGAAAATACAACTTAAAATGCTAATGCAATTTAAAAATGAAAAACTTTATGAGTCCCTTGAGTGAAGAAAGCTATTTTTTTTGACAACTATTTTATTTTTAGATTCTTTAAAGTTGATTTATTTCACGTCTGTGGGTGTTTTTGACTGCATGTCTTTCTGTGCACCATGTGCACATCTGATGCCTGCAGAAGCCAGAGAAAGATGTTGGATGCCCTGGGACTAGAGTCACAGATGCCTGTGAGATGCATGTGGGTGCTGGGAACTGAACCTGGGTCCTCTGGAAGAGTGGGCAGTGCTCTTATTAGCTGAGGTATTGCTCCACCAGTAACACCTATTAACATTACCACACTGTTTAGAACAGCGGTTCTCAACCTTTTTTTTTTGTTTGTTTGCATAACACCTTCATGGGGTCACCATCAGAAAACACGTATATTTTACCTTATGATTAATAACAGTCCCAAAATTAGTTATGAAGTAGTTATGAAAGTGATTTTGTGGCTGGGAGTCAACAAAACATGAAGAACTGTGTTAAAGGGCCACGGCTTCTCAACTGGGAAGGTTGAGAGCCAGTAGTTTAGAAGATGCACACGTGGCCTGGATGAGGGTGTGCACACTCTTAATCTTAGCACTGAGAGGCAGAAGCAGGTGAGTAGCTGTGAGTTTGAAGCAAAAACTACATAATGAGACCTTGTCTCCAAAAGGAAGAAAAGGAAGAGAGGGAGGGAGGGCAGGAGGGAGGGACGGGAGGAGGGAGGGAGGGAGGGAGGGAGGGGTGGAGGGAGGGCAAGAGGGAGGGAGGGGAGGAGGGGGGAGGGAAGGAGGGATGGGAGGAGGGGGGAGGGCAAGAGGGAGGGAGGGGAGGAGGGAGGGAGGGAGGGAGAGAGGGGAGGAGGGAGGGAGGGAGGGAGGGAGGGAGGGATGTGAGGAGGGAGGGAGAGAGGGTGGGCATATGAAGTAGATTTAGGTCCTTCTCCCTAAGGAATTTAGGATCTAGGGCTGAGGATTATATAAAGGAAAGTAGTCGCATTATAAAAGAAGCACAGATGGATTTTCTGTGATAAAGAACTAACTTCCAGCTGGGAAGAACAGAGAATAGCTCCGAGCGCAGGCCTCATCCTACCTGATATAGAAATGTGAAAATGAAGATGTACGCCAGCAAGCGAACACGGACACCCACGTCCAGCCATACACTCCCAAACCACCACCATTGTTCACGCGCGGGCGGAAAGGATGTGTCTGTAACAGGTTTTTATTATTTCTCTGACCTCGTCTCCCATAAACTAAAGGGAGTGGGTTGCAGGGACATCACTCTGTGGCTCCGTGTTCAGACTATGCTTGGAGTAAGAGACACCTAGGACAGGGAGAGTGCCCTATTGCTCTGCTGAGCTACTGCTGGCAGAGGGAAGGTGTGTGAGCATTGCAGGGCTGAGGGAAGGTGAAACCTGCTCAAAGCCTAGGACCGGGCTGTGGGAAGGACCTTTTCACCCTCTTGAGAATGAATGCTCCTTGTGGGGACGCGCACCCTCCTTGTCCTCCCCCACACTTCTGGTATTCATTTAGCAGAACACATTGTAGGCTGGTCTTTGGGTTCAGGGTCCTTCTTGGTGCTGATTGGTTGCTGAGCTGCCTGGACTCAGATGGCCTCTGCCTGGGATGCTACAATTCAAGAAATAGTTAAATACCAAGTAAAATTCTGGGATGTAAAAGATGCCTGAGGAACATCTGCAAATGAGTGAGAGTGTGCTTGAAACGAGCCCAGGCGTGGTTTTAAATGCCTTCGACCTCCTTTCACTAGTGGTAAAACGTCAGTGGGCTTCTCAGTCACTGGTGACCCCCCCTGCTATCAGCTCTGGTACCCTCTGTTGGCAGAAAGTTAGTGTATAATTTCCAAAAGAAGCTGTTCTATAAAAACAGACTTTGAACCCATATACAATTAAGCATCCGCTAATAAAGCCATGCCAATTATATTTTCAGGCAACTACAAATGGGAAAACACTAAGTGAAACTGTCAGCTAAGAATTATTACATACGCCCCACAATGCTCATCACAGTTATATGTGGAAAGACTCAAAATGAAGCAAGTAGCTGCTTAAGCACAGCGGATAAAGGTGTAATTCTTCGTGAAGCCAATTTAACAATAAATTCTTTTTCTAATGGAAATACCATTGTGTTTTTTTATCTCATTTATATTAGACATCCAAACCGTGCAGAGCATATAAAAATCCCCATGTGATCTCATCTCCCCAGGGGTGTGGGGCGGGGCTGGTTCAAGAGGATTGCTAGACTACGTCCAGATTTTTAATGCATATACTGCTAGTGCATAATAAAGCATATTTATCCATAAATGGAGCCATATTCTTTATCCTGTTTTATAATCATAGTTTTGCTTTTAGTATGGCTAGGTGGCTACAGAAGAATAAACAACGTTTCCTTAGAAAAAAAATCCTCATACGGGAGTAATAAACTCAGAGACGATATTAAAAGTCAAAACGCAGATGCAATAGAGAATTTTCTTAATTGGCGTCAGAATTCCATCCAGGTGGTCATCTGTACAGCAGCATGGCCACAAGGCCTTGTCCTCCAAGCTCAGGAGAGAGGTCAGTGAAGGAACTCTGACTGGGGAGGGGGAGGGGATTGTACCCTCAGCCCCATCTGTCATTTTGTGCCTGGCCTGTTAAGACAAGGCCCAGTGGATTTCTTTATAATGAGAAAGGAGGGAAGCCGCCTCTTTGTAAATTAATCAGATGTGGCACCCACAGAGTCCACAAGTGAGCCGCAAAGGTGACAGGTGGAAACTGCCAGAGCCATGTGCAGACCTCACAGGCCTGGCTTTGATGCTCTGAGTGCTTTCCCAGGACAACTGCCATCGTTACTCTCCAGGTCTCTAGCCTGTGTGCCTTCCCTCCAGGGGGAAGCATCTCAGAGAAAGGAGGTTATTTTTTTTTTCATTATCCTTGTGTCATTCTAGCTAACAGGACTGTGGTTTTCCTGAAGTCACATGGCAGTGCTGATCCATCTTAGAGCTAGGCAGGTTGCCGGGGGCGGGGGGGGGGGGGGGAACAACAACAAAAAACAAAACAAAACCTAACAAAAACTTCTCACTCTCCTCTCCTATTACTTGAGTAATGATGTAATGTGAAATGACGTAGGATGGGAAGCGATGTTCCCTGAGAGAGCAGAGCCTGAGGAATAGATGGAAGACATGAGCTTTGAGGCACACACCTCACAAATGCTCTCCAAAGCACCAGATATACTTTTGAGCATAGGTCTGTGGGTTTGGAAGCTTGTGTGCACTGCTCCCTGTGGGTGTGTCATGAGGTGAGGCTCCAGTGTGCATGACACGTGTGATGTGGTGTGCTAAGACGGAAAAGTAAACAAGCCTCCTTACTAACGGATGCCAAACACCCTCATCAGATGCTGTTGTAATCTGACAAGATTCGGTCCCATTCCTTTTACAATTCCATCAGATTTTTTTTTTCTTGACTCTAGTGAAATTTTGCTGTTAAGTCAGTGGTTCTCAACTTGTGGATCATGACCCGCTTTTGGAGGGGGGGTCATATATTAACTATCTTGTGTACCAAATATTAACTTTACATTTCATACAGTAGCAAAAGTACAGTTATGAAGTAGCAACAAAATAATTTATGCTTGGGGTCACCATATCATGAAGAACTGTATTAAAGGATTGAAACATCGGGAAGGTTGAGAACCATGGCCTTAAACATTCACATATCCGTGATCCTTTTCGGACAAACTTTGCATCCCTACGGAGGCAGTTAAGAAGGTAGGAGTTCAAGTCCTTCTCAGATGGTCTTTGTCCAGTGACAGACTGTTGAAGCGTTATGAAAGCCTGGTGACTCTGCCTCAAGAGGGGACAATTTAATGTTTATTTTCTACTCCCAAGTATCCCATAGAATCAGACTGAAGTTGGTATCTCACCAGAATGCCGTGACTTACCTCTTCACTGTCCTCATCTGTGGGGCAGGCACATGAGCCATGTGACCGGGGGAACTAGCCTGAAGCCAGAGTGAGGTCAAGACATGTCCAAACCCCCAACTCCTCAATCTTGAGACAAGCAGGAGTAAGGATAACTCCCTCCCTGTTCTGTGCCTGCACAGCCAGGGGCAACTACTCTCACGACAAGCCACCTCCGCCATTCTCAAGGTAGTCTAGGCTTCATTCCTTCAAGTCAGCACCTAGACGCATAGATGCCTGGATGCCCTAATGGGAAGACTCAGACCCTGGGCTCCTGAATGACACTCATATTCAGTGTTCTCTTGGGAAAACTTGAGTAACACACACACACACACACACACACACACACACACACACACACACACACGCTGGTATCGGCTTTTTATTCTCAGAAACGTTCTCTGGGACAACTTCATAGATAATGCCAGAGGTGTGGGCAACAGTCTCTGCCAGTGAACCTCTGTAAAACACACACGATCACAACCTGGGAGGGAGCAAGATGGCCCCTCACAAACTGGAAGCAATAGTTACAGTCACAGAACGGATGTGAAACAGATAAATGAATATAGGACGTGGAAGAGGAAAGGGCGGAAGAAGGTTTGGAAAGCAAGGTTAAGGGAGCCATTCACTTGGCCCTTCACTTGGGTCGGCCATGTTACCCTGGAAGAAGTTTTCAGCAAGAATGAAAGCCGTTAGTTTCTTATTCCATCTCTATAAATCAATACTTGTTTGTCCTTAGACAAGTTGCTCAAATTCTCTGAGCTTCGGATTTCTTGTCTGTAAGTCACAAGTCACAGTATTTAATTCAGAGTATTGGGCAGAAAAGTCAATGGGTATGAAAACGCCTTAAAACCTTGAGGCCCAATGAAATGTCGTCTCTACAGAACATTTTGTAGGTCTCGAGGTATAGGATAAAGTTACACTCAGCTAAGCTGTGAAGATTAATGTGGGGAGCACCCTTCTAGGATGGAAAGCATCTAAGTGGACAATTGGAACAGTGAACAATTAGACCCGGGGCAGTGGAGCAGCCACAGGAGAGCATGCAGATACAGAAGAATCTCGGTATAAATATCACAGTCTGATGAGCCTTTGCCCACTGAGGAGACACTTAAGGCTTCGCAGCAGAGTCCCAGGGTGGGATCAGTGTCACAGGAAGGCCTTTATGGTGGCGGTGTCTAGAATATGCTATGTGGTGTGCATCAGAGACACAGCCAGGTTAAAGAGCTGACACTTTAACTGTAATGGGGTGAGGGGGGAGGGGGAGGTGAAGAGCTAGGTTAAAGAGGAGCAGTTTTCTGGAGTTCTCAATCATTGCCATGGGCACCTACCCCTTTCCCACCTTCCTCTTCACAAAGTAACCAGAAATTAAACTTGCAAGGCTTAGGAGATCCACCCTCGGTTCTTCACTATTTGGGCTCAATAAGGGATTTGCAGAAAACTAAAGGTAAAACCCACCCGTCTAACGCGTTTATCTGCAGGTTCCCTTCTGGGTAGCCTTTGGCCTTGAGTTTTGATGAAGGCACATGTGTGGTCTCTGAACCCTGTGATTTTCTCCCCTCAGATATCTCGGTGTCACTGGTGCTGCTCTGCCCTGCTGGTGCTGATTATGCCACGCTGTGCCAGAGGCACTACACGAGCCAAGCCACTCACTGCAGGGACCTGACACAAAGGTCCGCAAGCACCGCTAAACTACAGGCAGACCGCGCAGGTCGCACGCTGCTAACTCTGATCAATTACTGCGCAGAATTCCAAGGCTGCATGAGGGCTGAGAGGAAATGCTATAACCAATTACTGATATTTGCTAAAGGTATAAGAATGATAACATGTCAGGGATTTACCTTTACCATCTATTCCAGATTCTCCCCCACCCTCGCTTTTTTGTGTGTGGGTGTGCATGTGCTGTTTTAGAGATGAGACTTTGGAAGTCTGGGGAACAGCCTTTCTCAGATTTGCACAGAAACTTCAGGGACAGTGGGCCTTCCAGGCAGATGTTCAGTGAAAGGTCACTAGACAAAGTACAGGGTTTGAAGCATATTCTATACCTCTCCCCCCCTTTCCTCTCCCCTCCCTTCTTCCTACCATCTGAGTGTGTGTGTGTGTGTGTGTGTGTGTGTGTGTGTCTATGTGTGTGTGCGCGCGCGTGCGCGCATGCATGCACATGCATGCATAAGTCTTCAAGAACTCAAGCAATAGAATACCTTTTGTGCACGATTTATGTGGGCTTTCCAGCTATTTGTCTTCCTTTTTTTTTGACTTTAAAAAGTATAGGATTTACCCAGGCAGCTGTATCTCAGGACAGCGACCAACTGCCTTTCCTACAGTCTCTGCTTCCTGCTTGTTAAAGGGTCAGCTATAAAATAATGCTTCCTCTGCAGAAAACTTGTTCTCCAGACAGATTAGATAACTCAGGAGATGTGCTGTGGATGTGGGGCCTTTCACCCTAGGTCAGTCTTTCATCGCTCACACAGATTAGGCCTGACAGCTACTCAGGAGCGTCCTTTAGCGGGAATGACCAGCTGCTTACCTAAAGACAACTGGCATCAAGAAATAAAACTACCTGGCACTCCTGAGAGAGGCATGTTGTTCATTCTGTGGCAGTTGCCTATCACGTCTCAAAGGGAGCTTTGCACCACTGTGGGTGGAATTTGCTCTACAAGGGCAGAAGACATTGACCACTAAATAGATGCTGGAGTCTGCTACCTAAGCTCTACCCATAACCGCAGGGATGATCAACTCTTACCACACGTGATCTCGAGTCCAGGAGAGGTGCTAAGTAAATGGAGCCTGTAGATCTGAAGAGAAGCATCGCTGAGCGCATTCACAAAACTCCTACTTTTCCACCCAGCCCCAGATCCCCTGTGGAGAGCAGGTAGAATGCATCTTGCAAATAAAACCTGCTCTATGTCCTACTTGAATATAAATTGCTCATACAGATAAAACAGAATTCACCTAAAAAAAATCCTTTCATATCATGATGGATGTGATAAGACTGGAGAATACTTTATGAATGAGATATTTTAATAGTATAACCCAAAAACAGTCATTCTCAATAAGTAAAGGACACTTCATATTCAGAACCACACCCTATCCCTACATGGCAGACATACAGACAACCCAACACACACACACACACACACACACACACACACACACACACACACACACACACACACAAACACACACTTTGGCCATATTCTTTGCATCCTAGACCTACCGAACATTTTTACACTTGCAGATCTTCTCTGGGATTCTTAGAATAATTCTAAGTCTCCCCAATTCTCTCTCCACACCCCCCACACACACATGAGGAAGCGTTGACTAGAGTACCAGCTCACACATGTGTCACTGTAATATTCACAAACATGTGACGCTTGGTATAGTATGCTTCAGCTTTATAATGTCAACAACAGGGATGTGGAGTATCAAAGCAAGGTCATGACAAGCTTTCTCCCACATCACCACTTACTTCTTTGTATCTCAAGCACCATTCCTGATCTCTTAGCCCCAGTATCAATTTTCTCTGTACATATGTGCATTAAAAAAAAAACAACAAAGTTACGCTATCAACATGCTTATATATTTTTTCACCCTAGGATATCTAGGGTATTATGGGGTGAATTATATTCCCTACAAAATCCATGCTGAAATCCTAACTACCAATATGACTATACTTAGAGACAGGCATTTTAAAAGCAGGGACGGAAAGACGGCTCAGTGGTTAAAATCACCGACTGTATGCTCTTGCTTACCCAGGTCCAGTTCCCAGTACCCACATGGCAGCTCACAACTACCTGCGACTACAGTTCCAGGAGGACCTCGTCCTTCCTCCCGGCTTCCACAGACACATGGTGCACAGACACAGATGCGTGCAAAACACCCATAAACATAAAATTAAAATATTTTTTTTTACTTTCTATTGATTCTTTGTGAATTTCACAATATGCACTCAAATTCCACTCATCTCCCCATCCCCTCTTACTCACCCTCTAGCCTTGCAACCTCCACCCCAAAAGAGAATACACATACATGCATGCATACATACATACATCTTGTTGTGGAAGCTGTAGTGTGTCACAGTGTGCCCCACAGTATACCCTTTTGTCCACACTTCTTTGCTTGCAGATGTTCATTGCAATGAGTCGTTGGTCTGGCTTGAGACCTCTGGCTTCTGCTACACTAGTAATAGTGGATCCTCACTGGGACTCCTCTCGGATATCCAGTTATTACCCTGTGTCATGAAGATCCTACAGCTTTGGATCTCCAGGACCAGGACCTTCACAAGTTCCAGCAGTTCATCAATGAAGCAGGTGTTGGAGTGGGCCAACTCAAAGCCCTAGATGTGGACATGGGAGGTCTGAGCTGCTCAGCCTGCCAGCTCTCCTGCATCCTCACCACCAGGGTGCACTCTCCATCACTGCTCAGGCTAGCTCAACAAACGATGTAGCCAGCATGGGACAGAGCTGGGTCTCCAGCTCTCAAGCCTGCTTACTCAAGTCTTTCCTACGAGGACCAGCTCTACTATGATGCCCTGCCTCCTGACTGTGGCAGCCCACTAGAGGTGGGGTCAACTCTACACAGCCCCTGGGACATCAACATGGTCCAAGGTGGCAGCCTAGACCAGGAATGCCCACATGGCCTTTTATGAGCCACAGACGTCATGGCCATGTACCTTAGCGCCATAGGTCTAGACATCGCCATAGCTTCCGGTGGCAGCACAGGCTATTCCTGTCCACCCTCACATCTACAGTTCCACCTCTCCTCATAGTGCTCAAACCACTCCACTTCTCTTTCTTTCCCATCCCTCTACCATATACTTGTACACTGTAGTGCCTTGCCCCCTGCTGTGGGCAGGTGGGCCTCTCTAAAATCTGTGTGTGTGTGTGTGTGTGTGTGTGTGTGTAAGATTAATATGATTTATAAAAGTGGGGCCCTAGCTTAGTATGTCTGTTGTCCTTAAGGAAAGGCCGATGGGCAGGGACAGATGGAAGGACAAGGTGAGAGGCCCCAGGACAGAGAATCCCTCCTGATACCTTGGTCTTGGGCTTCTAATATCCAGGACTGTGAAAAAAAAGAGTGTTTGCCATTCAAGTCTCCCTGTCTGTGGCGTTTTATTACAGCAGCCCCAGCGAGTTAACACATAGAATATTTCTCTTTAAGTGTTTCAAAAATTTGGTGTGTAGTGGCCACAGAATCAGTCATTTTCCAATTATTTCTTAACTAATTTTTTTTCTTGAAATATTTAGGTCAGAGAAACAAATGATGCTTTTATTATCTTTGCATTTTGTAACTCGTTTTAAGATGAAAGAGGCCCACCTAAAATATCATTGCAAAAAAATTGATGGGAATACATTGTGGGTAGTATTAATGATGGGCTTTTTTTTTTTTGCAATTTTGAAAGGTTTTTAATTATTTCAAAATAAAGCAGGAGGAAGAGGGGAACAGCAAAACAAACAGATAGAGACAGAGAGAGAGAGAGAGAGAGAGAGAGAGAGAGAGAGAGAGAGAGGAAGGAAGGAGAGAGGCAGAAGAGAGAGCACAAGAGTAGAATGGAGCGAGATGGATGAGGGTCCAGTTGAGGTTCTAACTGGGCCAAAGCTAAACCCCAGACTAAGTCACCTGCAGGAACAGTGGGTGGAAATGGAGATCATCACTTCAAGCAAAATAGGCAGGCTGGCGACACAAATGTCCCGTGTCTCCTCCCACCCGTAAAATCTACAGTGATCAGATTCAAAGGCAGAGGGAAGGAATGTTTGGGAAAAGGAACCGGGCCAGTGGGAGAGGTGGTGAGGTTGAACAATATTAAAGCATATGACATACATGCATGGGAATGTCATAACAAAGTCTGTCATTCCATACGATCAATATATTTTTTAACAAAAATATTTTTAAAATAACAAAAGTACGTTTTAGAAAGGCATAGTTCTGGAATATTTGCAGGACAGTTACTCTGCAGCCACTGTTGTGCAGGCACAATTCTGAGAAAGCCTCCCTAAAAATGAGCGGCCTAGTCAAGCAGAGAGCCGTGACGAGAGATGAATGCTGTCTTGGCTTTCTGCCCAAAGGAGTTTGGGAGTGGAGCTCACAGTGGAGACCATACCCGAAACGCTCTTTCAGAGGGAAGAAAGCAAGTATAGAAATTACGGAGACATTGAATCAGGGCCAGGTGTTTCCAGGTTCCTAGAACCAAAAGCTTACATAGAGTCGCAAAGTAGCGCATTAGCCAAAAGTAAATAGTATAGCTCAGAAAGGGATGCATCGGGCGGGAGCAGGAACTGAGTGAGCCCAGGTCACAGCTGATCGTCTCTATATCAGTCTATAGGAAGTGTCCACAGGACAGTGAGGAGAGGGACGGCCACACAGACAAGTTAGGTCACAGACTCCTTCTTCCTATTGTATATGTCCCTTCCCAGAATGCATCTGGTTTTAATTTTATGCACGCCCAACCACACATAGGCATAAGATGGTAAATAAGGGAATAGTCTTACATTTCATTTGAACGACACAGTTTTTCCTTATTGCTCAAGCACCTGAAATCAGCTCTTCTATTCTTCATATTGGACACACTGAAAATATATGTGAGTAGAAACTGTCTAAAGCTAACTTAGTACTACTAGGGGTGGAGGAATCTATACCGTTTTCTTTTGGTCTTCGTTTGTCTTAAACTGTGAGGAGATTAACAAAAATATTTATAGTGAGCAAGGTCTTGGGAGTTCATTTAAGAAGTCACTTGCCCTTTGGCCCCACCCCTGCAGGACAGTAGCCTTTATATCCTCCCATTCCTCCCTCCCTCCTGCTTACCCCCTACTCCCCTCCCCTATGACTGTGACTGAGGGGACCTCCCCCACTGTATATGCTCATAGGGTATCAAGTCTCCTCTTGGTAGTTTCACAGGACATTTTTAAACTGCTGAATTCTTTGGACTATCTACCCTGTTCCCCTGTTTTAGTTTATTTATTTATTCTTCTTTGGGGGAAAACCAAGCATAGAAGGACTTGAAAATAATCACAACACACATTTCAACATGAGCAAAGGTAAGGTTGGAGCAGCATCAACCTTAGCAACAGCTTGAACCCTTAACAACTGCTTTTGCGGGCTGGAGAGATGGTTCAGTGGTTAGGAACACTCCACTTGCTGCTGTCCAGAGGACTTGAGTTCAATTCCCAGAAGCCACAGGTGGCTCACAACTGTTTGTAACTACAATCGCAGGGGCATGTGATGCCCTCTTCTGGCCTCTATGTGCACCAGGCACACATGTAGTGCACTGATATACATGCAGGCAAAATACCTACACACATAAAATTAAGTAATAATGTTTTTAAAATAAATTACACAAATATCTTTGTTGAATGAACAAGGGAGGAGTCAAGGAAAATTATTTTAAAATATGGTTGACAGCATTTCTTTCCTTCCAGATTTGCTGTAAAGTGGGGGAGAAAGAGAACAAAGAATACACGGGCGTCCGTAAGGCAAGTCCTCCCAAAGAAAAGAGCATTTCCCAGCTCCAAAGACGATGTTCCTTCCCATCTGGCTGCAGGTGAGATGGCAGCCATCCCATCATGTTTAATATTTTAACAAGGACGTGGCCATAAATAACACCATTGCAATATGTGACTCTATAAAGCAGAGAGGTTATATGCCTGTGAGCTTTTATGCGATGGAGCTTCTGGGGAGTGAAGGGAAAAATGCAATCAAAGCTTGATTTTTGTCACCTCAGAATTGTAGGGAAGAAACAGTGAGCCAGTGGATCGTAACAATCAGCATGTTGGGCTTCTAGCAGTATTTTGTGGAGGTCTATGTTCCATTCAGAGGCGCTCAGATGGATTGTGTGCAACAAAGAAAGCACCAAATGTGTACAATGAACAGAGCGATCGAGTCTTAGAAACAAACAGAAGAGTCGCTACTCTGTAGGAACAGATAGCGTCACGTGACTACATTTGCTAGCTCTGTTTTCATATATTCTACAACACCCATTCCTTAGTTCAGGCAAAACTTCTGAATTACCACACCCACCTCCCAGTGCCCAGGGCATCACCACCTGCAGAGGAGAAGGCAGAGAGATTTTAAGAGCCAGAGGTCAGGAAGCAAACACTATCTTCTGGATATGGCAGGACCGCTACACACATGAACTCACGGGAGCTGTGGTTGCCTGCACAACACATGTACAAAGTCAAGCCAGCCACCATTCCAGCCTGGAGAGAGAGAAGCACAGCAGAACCCACCCCTAGCTAGAGAGCTAAGGAAAGTTGATGGTTTCTCAGGGAGGGAAGTCAGTTTCATCTGAGGGTGTGGCTCCTGGTGGGCCAGCCACACTCTAGTGGATGGTCCCAAACCCAGAAGTATATAGGCAGCAAAAATTAGAGTAGACAGGTGACTGAGTTATATAAAGAAAGACAGGAAGTTGGCAGAGTGTTGCAGAGGTGAAGGGTGGATCAGGGAAGCAGCAAAGGGAGTGGCTGTAGGTAAATTTGATCAGAATATGTTGTATAAAATTCTCAAATAATTAATAGAAATATTTTTGAGCCCAACAGTAGTGATGCACACCTTTAATCCTGACACTCGGGAGGCGGAGGAGGCAGAGACTTCAGAGTACCTACAGACCAAGTTCCAAGACAGCCAGTCTACACAAAGAAACCCTGTCTCGAAAACGCAAACAGAGAGAGAGAGAGAGAGAGAGAGAGAGAGAGAGAGAGAGAGAGAGAATTTCAAAGTTATTAATGTTTCTTTTGAATTTAAAGCCCTTCTAAAAGGGCGGTCTAGCTCATCATTAAATATGTTGAGTAATTGTCAGATATGTTCATAGAGAATATAATATCTTTACTTCTTTGCTTAAAGGTCTTTCAAACACAGTCAACTTTGACCCAAAGTGTTCTTCAATTAAAAAAAAATACTCTCACATAAAGGTCTTGTGAAGAGTTATTTGCATTGTGTGTATTTGCGTCTACACAAAGAGTATATGCAAAGTATATACTTTGTAGCAAAAGACAAGTGTCTCGTGCACTTCCCTGCCCTTGCTCCACAGCGCTGAGACACTTTCTGTCAGGTCTGCTCCATCTACAAGCCAGGAGGGTGTTAAGATGCTCTGGCCTTCAAGGGCACCCTCTTGCAGCAGAGGCTACAGAACTCCTGCCTGGTCTGTCTCATTAGCGTCTATCTCTCATCTTCTCCGTCTTAAGGTCCTCAGTGAATCCTATGGCCAAAGCTAATTGACACAAGTCTGAATAGCACAGCCATGATGATTGTGATCAGTCCTAAAGCAAGGCATTATATGGAGAGGTTGATGCAGGGCCTGTCAGCATCTAGCCCTAATATGCTTCAAGTCAGATGTTTCCCCTGGGTTGAGCATCGAGCCCAGGACTTACATGCAGTAGACAAGAAAACCCTGCACAGATTCGGCTTCACAGGGAACCTGATGAGTTCAGCTGCTCCTTTATTGGTGCTTATTCTCCTTGTTTGTGATGGGGACAGCTCAGAGTATGAAGGAGACTTGGGACACCTGGAAATGAAGCATTGTAGTTTGGACTAATGATGACAAAAGACTGTGGGTTGGGAGGAAAAAAGACAGAGCTTAAATTTAATGTCTCTATACACCCATATAAATCTTTGGCACAATTATTAATCACTATTTACCTTGACTATGAAATAAAGATAATGGTACTTATGTGCCTCACAAGGTTAAGGGAAAGCTCAAATGTTATTGTAGAAATGATAAGTAAATCAAAAAGAGTACACACATACATAAATTTACAATGATTTGCATTATACTATCAGTGTTATTATACTTTGTGCTGATGAAATACCAGACCAACTCAAACATCACTCAGTACAGTACTTCCAGTTTGTTTGTTGGTTTGTTTTTCTCTCCTTTTGAGAGAGGGTCTCACTGTGTTGCCAGCCTAGCCTGGAAATCCCAGGTTGAGTGATCCTCCTGCCTCAGCCTTCCAAAGGTAAGAATTACAGGCCCAGTTTTGTGCCACCACAGGTGGCTCTCTGGGGCTCCTCAAACTCTGATGTGTATGAGACCCAGCTGGTTTCATTAAAGTGATTCTGACTCAGTAGGTTTAGAATGAAAGCCAAGAGTCTGTGTTGCTCCTTAACTCCCTGGTAAAAAACAATATGGCTGGGCTGGAGAGCACACTTTTTATCACAGGACTCAGTACAACTTAAGCCCTTAAAAATGATGAATATATAAAAAGGTCGCTTATATGACTCAGAGAATAGGGAGCTGAAGTAGTTATGTTATTTATTTCGCACATAAAAGCAGCCTTTACCTTAGGGCGCAGGAGTCTATGGCGCAACCTCAGGTGGACCGTCGGGTTCTGTTACCATACGCAATAAACGCACTCAAGGAATATTGATGACTGTCTTCTATGCACTTTCCTTCTTCAGAAATTTTTCTTTGCCAAAACACTCAGCTCCCCTTTGGAGAAAATCCAATTTGGCAAACTGTTCTCGGCCATCCTGAGAAGTCATTCCGGGGAGGGAAGCATTCTGACTAGATGGCCTGAGAGGGGTCTCCACCTTACATGTTGGCCAGGACCCGCAGTCCCCCAGCAGCACGCTCACTGTGAAATTCATCTTTGTCACAAATAGCAAATCGCATGCTGTACAGTATCACAGTCTCATTATGGGATGTCATCTCACTGCACAAATACATTATTTTCCCCAGATTTACAGACGCCGCTGCCCACATCACCGTCAGCATGTGATGGATGGGCCCTATCTGAATGGATTTAGGTGTGTGATTTACACATGGCAGGCCCCTGACAGCCATGGACCACAGCCAGTGCCAGGAGCGCTGTGGATAAGGTTTCTCCTTCATGGTCCCTTAAGCACAGAACCCAGTGGATGGAAAACATTGTGGCATCTGCTGTAAGGGAAAAGAAATAAGGCTAACTATAATAACCCTTCGGAAATACACTTCTCATGTTTTAGAATTTAAGACACCCCAGTGACGGCTTTGAACTCTCCCAAGATCTTACTGGTTGAGTCCACAAGACACCTAGTGCTAAATCCCATTTTACAGAAGCATTCTACGTCACATGAGGAAAGAGAGTATTCCTGCAGTGCACTAGAATTTTTAAGGGGAGCAAATAATTTTACAGAGAAAATAAGAAGTAACGGAATTACATGTGCCTTTTCACTCATGCCCACTTAATCTTCCTAGAAGGAAAGAATTAACTCTCTAGGAGAAAGACATCAGTAGAAATCCCACAATGGGGGCTGGAGAGATGGCTCAGTAGTGTAGAGCATGCATTACTCTTGCAGAGGAACCCCATTCAATTCTGCACATGCATACAGCAGCTCACAGTCATCTGTCACACCAGGTCCAGGGGGTACAACACCCTCCTCTGGCCTCTGCAGGCACCAAGAATGCACATGGTACACACACATATGTGTTGTTTTGTTTGTTTGTTTGTTGTTGTTGTGGGTTTTGGGGGGTTTTGTTTCGTTTTGTTTTTTGTTTTTGTTTTTCAAGACAGGGTTTCTCTGTGTTGCCCAGCTGTCCTAGACTCACTTTGTAGACCAGGCTGGTCTTGAACTCACAGCAATCTGCCTGCTACTGCTTCCCAAGTGCACATATATGAAGGCAAAGCATCCATATATATAGATGGACCCAAATATATATATATATATACTTGCAGAGGACCCAAATATATATATATATATCAAATAAAATTAATCTCTAAAAAAGAAGAAAGATATTTCACAACAGAGAACCTTAATTTTAAAAGGATCTCAGAGACTCTCACATTTTTATTTCAATGCTTTGTTCTTCCCCCTCCCCATATTGTGTTTGCCTAATTTCTGCTTGATTCCTTGGAGATATTGGGAAAGTCATCATCTCCAGAAAACTATGTCTAGTTACTTCTGAAAGATGTGGACTATGAAGGAATAGCACCACAAATTCATATTTATTCTAATTTCATTGCAGAAGCTTATCAGAGAGACAACGGCAAACATGAAGTGTGAGCAAGAATAATAGCTGTGACTTCCCAAATGTTGCTGACTGTTCTGTGCATCGTTCGGCAGTGAGTGCACACCTCAGAAGACATAAAATCTGTTCTCTCTCCCCCTGTCAGTTCAGTTCCCAGGTGGCTTTTCCCATAAATGCCAGGGGCTACACTAACCATGTTAGAAATAGTTAATGTGACTCTGTTTTTATTCCACCCGAAACTTCAAGTATGAGCTGACTGCTATTCCGAAATCCACTAGAGAATAAAAATCAGTCCCAACCTTGGAGAACATTTGACTGTGTTAGACGTTGAGAGGTTGGCCTTCAACATAGTATCTTCTTTTTTTTTTTTTTTTTTAAGGATTTATTTATTACATATACAGTGTTCTGTCTATATGTATGCCTACACACAAGAAGACAGCATCAGATCTCATTATAGATGGTTTTAAACCACCATGTGGTTGTTGGGAATTGAACTCAGGAGCCCTGGAAGAGCAGTCAGTGCTCTTAACCACTGGGCCATCTCTCCAGCCTCAACATAATATCTTCCTAAAGAAACGGCAAGGGGTTGCTGGCTCAGCATGCTCTACTCTTGCAGAGGACGCAAGTATGGCTCCCAGAACATGTCAGGCAGCTCAGAGTCCCATACAACCCTAGCTCCTGAGCTCTGACTTCTGTTCTGGCCTCGAGTGGCAACCGCACTCACACACACACACACACACACACACACACACACACACACACACACACACACACACATGCATATGCAAATGAACACAAATATGCATGGCTGAAGAATAAATTTAAAACGCTGTTTCAAAGAGAGAATTGTCAAGGGCTATACACAAGTCCTATATCACATCAAACTGAATTTCGCAGCAGCATCTGGGCCTTTTCTCATACCCACGCACGTTATTTCAGGATGTCTGCAAGCGTTAATCTCTAAGTTTCTCTTTCGTGAAAGGAGAAAAACAAATCGTCTATGACTTCAAGTCTACTTTTATGGGCTTCACATGAGATGGCAGGGAGGTGTGTGTAATGAAAGCCTCTTTGGCTTTATGAACCGACCCTACGAGGAGACAGTTGCTGGAGTCCAGCCGTCTCGGGAACAACCTCTATCTTTCTGTCAGAGATAAAACTGAGTCCATGCTCCCAGGCTCCAAACCCAACGCCTCTCCTGCTTCTTCAGGTGTTCCATGTTTGTCTGTTAACCAGTAAAGAATGTAAAGAGGGATGTTGCTATTATCTAAATTAAGGCACAAAAGTCATAACTGTGTTGCCTATCATGACTTAATTGACTACCTGCAGCTGGCCCACTCCTTATCATTCTGAATTGCAGGTCAGAAGTCCAGGAAGGGACCTGACTGCAAAATTTGAATCAAAGACCCTGAAACCAGATGACCTGAATTAGGCCCAGTCACCCATGTTTACTTCCTTGCTCAACCTCCTGGAGTAAATTGGACAATGCTACAGCCCACCCTGGTCCCCCTCACTTTGGGGTTCCATCCTTTAAAATGCTGTACAATTTAATTTCTCTATGGGGTTCAATCCTTTACTATGCTGTAAAAAGTTTCTCTTTGGGGTCATCGCGTGGCTCCCAAGTCTGTTCTGTGTCCCTGATTGATCAGCAGTGGCCTGAGTACAACAAGACATTGTCATCTGCTTAAATACTTACTAAGATAAACTTTCAAAGACACAGTCAATCCCCAGGTCTATACTGTTGTCCCTTACTGGTCAGATTTTGCTGTCCAATTCAAATAAAGATCTTGCTTTGCTGGACTCTTGTGACTGGTTGGGTTGCTCTAGTTTTTCAGACCCCAAAAGTAATAGTAAGCTGTGCCCAAAGTTTTACCAGGATAAGATTTGATACCTAGAGTACTTCACCTGTAGTGACACCCTGGCTCAGAGGCCAGTGTGTATTCACACAACCCTGCGAGTGAGCATCTCTTTAGATATAACATTCTGGGTGCCTTGCAAGTCACATGTGAACTAAGCCGTGCATCACTTCTTCATGCCTTGGCATTCTCATGTGTGGCTGAAGAGCCAGAGGGAGCCCTATCGGATCTCTACTGTTCAACTCATGGTCTTAAAATTCCAATATCAGCCCTTAAACCCCACTCAAGGATTTGAGATGGAACAGTGCTCGAGCAGGGAATGAGAGGATTGGCCATTACCAGAGGGCCCATGATAGAAGTCATGAAGTCACATGGCCTTCCCCCTCCCTCCCCAGCACCAGCCAATCCCAGTTAAAGTCACCCTAGAAGCCTTTAAAAGAGCCTTCGAGTTCCAACTCTAGGTTGCCGCCATTTTGTACAGATGGCTGGCCCATGCATGCAGGCTGTTTCTGTAGAATAATTCCCTTCTGTTTTTACATACTATTTGAGTCTAGGGTTTTCCGGTAGCTATTTTCAGGCCCTTACATAGAACAGGAGAACTTGTGCCTTTTTGCTACATGCTTTTTGTTTGTTTGTTTCATTTTTGTAAAAAGCAAGTGGGCACGGAGGCATCTCTGCAGAGCACGGTGCCACATGTGTTGATGACAGTGGAGCATTATGAAGCATGAGAATGGTTTGTGTTTATAGAAAGGCACTCGGAGTGACTGTCGCCTGGAGCAGTGGGGAGGCAGAGGCAGACTGCTGTCTGTGAGTTCAAGGCCAGCCTGGTCTACAAAGTGAGTCCAGGACAGCCAAGGCTATGCAGAGAAACCCTGTCTCCATTTAAAAAGAAAGGAAGGAAGGAAGGAAGGAAGGAAGGAAGGGAGGGAGGGAGGAAGGAAGAAAGGAAGAAAGAAAGAGAGGTGACTCTCTACCTTGGCTCCATACTGCAATCACCAGGGGAGCTTTACAAAGCATCTTTGGCTGGACTCAGCCTCCAAGGATTTGAATTAATCGGTATGGGGCACAGCCCCAGCTCTGGGATTTTTAAAACTCCCTAGCTACCTATAATGTGCAGCTAAGGTTGAGAATCACTCATTAATGACACTTTAGAAGCCTCAGAAATGTGTTTTGAATTGATTTGCATTTTATGAAGAAGAGAGAACTCACTTTGCTGTTGGCAGAATGCGTTTGTAGAACCAACGTGACAAGCAAAATTGACAAAATCATACTCTGATCCTACAGGAAAAAACTTCCATTAGCAATCAGAGGCATTTAAACATCAAAATGTAAGTAAATGCTCACTTTAAAAAACAGTATTATATATAGGCCATTAACAATAAAATATGGTGTCTCTTCTATAGATTAAATTGAGTTGACACGGGCTTCTTGACGTTGGATGAGGCATAGTTCTATAACCTGACTGCATGTCCGAACTCTCTAGACGACTTTTACAACTCCAGGATCCTGGCTGTTCCTAGGATTACTTAAGTTGGGATCTCTGAGGGTTGGAAGCAAACGTCAGGGCGTTTCTCACATCTCCCAAGGAGCTTTCTAAGCAACAAAGCAGTCAGCATTGGAAATGTATCTTATTTAAACTCAAAAGCCATAGATCCTGCATTAATTGAGAGCAGGCTATTCATTATCAGGAACTGTATGGTATTTCACAGCTCATACAGCTGCCAGTCTAATGAAATAGAAAACTAGGATGCCCTGTAGTGAGGAAAATCAACAAGAGCGCAGAGGCGTGTGAGCATCCAGCGCATTTGATAAGGCTCTGCAGAGAGGACTGCACTGAATTCAAGGTCTGAAGAATCACGGGGGGGCGGAGGCAGTGAGGCATGAATGAGAAGGTGCTGCGACTGAGGAACCTGCCGTCTATTTTTCAAAAATCTAAATATAAGGAACTGATTACGTCATATAAGACTACCAATTTTCTGAGAATTAGAATTAACTCAATAAAGAGCATTTTGACAGTCACTAACTTATTTAAACCCAATCCTCACAATGCTATTCATCAAATATAAAGAACCAAACTTTACAGAGTAAAAAGGCTGGATCTCCAGCAAATCATACTGAGGGGGGAGGTTGGGGGCGGGGGGGAGGGGATTCAAAACACAGTTCTGTATGATATCATTGTATGACCACTGAAATCATACAATGAGGGAGCCAGAGGCCTGGGCACAGCTCTCCAAGACTTGAACATGGGGAACAAAGGCTAAAAGGCAGTGAGCAGTGAGCGGGAGCTGCACAGTGGTCAATTAGTAACAGCTGTCTGCAGCACTGCTTCCGGGTTGTGAAAGTCTGGGTAGGATGACATCAATAAAGGACAGAGTGAGGAAGGACACTCTAGGCCTGCCTGTGTGACCTGGCATATGGAAGGAAGGGAGGGAGGGAGAGAGGAAAGGATGGAGAGAGGGAGGGGGAGGGAGGGGGGAAGGAAGGAAGGGACAGAGGAAGGGAGGGAGGGAGGGAGGGAGGGTGGAAGGAAGGAAGGAACAGAGGGAGAGAGGAAGGGAGGGGGAGGGAGGGTGGAAGGAAGGGAGGGAGGGAGGGAAAGAGGGAGGGAGGAAGGAAGGGAGGGAGGAAGGAAGGGAGGGAGGAAGGAAGAAGAGAGGTCTTAAAAACATCTTCACTGCTTCCTTCTTCCTGCTCTCATTTCTACATCCTTTCTTACTTTCTTCCTCTTCTTTTTTTTTTCTCATTTTTTTCAATTCTGATGCTAATCTCTCTTCCAAAATTTCTCAAAAAGTGAATGTAAGATCATTCATTTCTTATGCCAAAAGATACAAATTGCACTTGTATCAGCAGCCACTTGTGCCGGGTCTGAATCCCAATACAAATAAATTAACCTAAAGAGCAAGGTCATTCTAATAAGTCTGTTGTCACCAGACCGCAAGCCCATTCTGAAACTCAATCACAATTTTTCCATCAGAACAACCGGAAGTTGTTTTATTAAAGTGCTAACTTCGTGCAGTCATTATCAAACCCCTACCCAGATCTAGCCAAAGGACAGAACATTCTCCACAGTTAAGTGGAGACTGGGGACTGACTTTCCCACGATCTCTGGTGCCCCATATTTGGCCATGTCCCCTTGTTGGGGAGGCCCAACGGCACTCAGAGGAAGGATAGCGGACTACCAAGAAGAGACTTGATACCCTAGCACCATATTCAGGGGGAGGATGTCCCCCTCAGTCACAGTCATAGGGAAGGGAAATGGGGTGAAAGCGGGAGGGAGGGAGGAATGGGAGGATGCATGGGATGGGATAGCAAATGAGATGTAATATGAATTATTTTTTATTTTTCAATAAAAATGTGTTAAATAAAAAATAAAGTGCTAACTTAAGGCTAAACTACAAGTCTAGTGGCACTCTGAGGTTCTTTAACCTAAAGATGATGTGTTAACTACAAGGAGGGTGGAAATGGACAAAGAATGAAAAACGCAGTTTGGGCACAATAGTTAGAAAGTTTATATCTTCGTACACTTGATCACAGGACAATATTTTGAAGGATGTCTTATTAGTATTCATGTGACAGTAACAAAATGGCCCTGCGTGAAAAGACTTCTTGAACCAGCCTGGCCAACAAATTTCATAAAGGCAGGTGACTCCGCTGCTGCAGGCCAACACTCTTGAAAAGTTACTTTGGGAAAAAACACATTTTTTTCCTCTTTGTTTCTATTTGAATAGCAAAAATACCTTTCTTCTAGCACGTCTCCACAAAGTCCAGGGCACAGTGGGAAACCAGGTGATTCAGCGGGGGGGGGGGGGGGGCCACGGCACGGAGGTGAAACCTGCAAACCTCTCAGCCTGTAGGGAAGTGGTCCATGTAAGGTGAAGAAGGATGCTTTGGAGAGGAGATTAGGGTCAGGCATTTTAGCAGGTACTGGGCCAAAACTTCTAACATCTCACGGTTTATTGCTCTTATACATTTAAGCAGTGTTAAGGGCAAGGATCCAAGGAGGAGGGGTCCGTGATAAGCAGAAGGAGACAGTCTATTGATGGAGGATGCCAAGTACATAGGACCTCTTGTAAGGATGGGTTCTATTCACTGAGAGACAAGGCTTGGGATAAGGGCCTAAACAGTGCTCAGGATTTGGGCAGTGGGTGGGATTCAGGTGAAGGCTGGCTCCAAAGAATAGCAAAAGGTCACCAGGTTGTTAGACCACATCCATTTCAGCCTTCCAGGTGAATGGGCATCAGCCATTTTCCTCTCTTGAAGAACAAAAAAAGCCTGCATGTTTAATAGTTCTGGATTTCTTTGTTCTTCCTGGTTAATGGCAGATGCTATGACGACAGATAGATGCCATAGCCTCCTCTTTATGAGATGAAAGGCTGCAAACAAATCATCCTTCATCCTTAAATGCCATTTATTTTTCCAGGTAAGAAGCATGCACTTAGAAATTACAGAAATGGGACAAATGGAGTGTGTGTGTGTGTGTGTGTGTGTGTGTGTGTGTGTGTGTTCATATATTCATACACATTTCAGAATATCTAAAAATACCATAAAATGGAGAGTCTTCCCTCACTCTTCCTTAAGGAAAAATAAGTAACTCACTGTACTGTGAAAATTAATAGGATCATCATTTAACATAATAGCTCTTAAAAGCACTGTGGCTTTTTAAAAAGTTTAGGGAAATCTGTACTCCTGCTGACTTAGAGAAAATGGTAATAGGTCACAGACTATGAATATACTAATTTTTAAGTTCCTACTACTCTTAATGATCAACTAGGTCAGATCATTACAAATCAAGGAAATTAAATTGTGAATTTAGAGGTAATAAGCTTTTATAAAAGTAAGACAAACTAAATATGTCAAGAGCCACTTTCAAACAAATGAAGCTATAAAAGAATTTTAAACCTTGAGCATTTGAAGCAGACTCCCATGTGTTACTTTCTTGCTTGATATGGGAGAGGAAAAAACAAGAAGAGCCAAAAGGTAAATTCCTTGTAGCCCATCCGCCACCTAACAAGGATGTTGTTTAGAGTCCTTGTCCAGTCACCTGCCTGGCAACTGTCCTCAGACATGACCCTTAATTCTTTCCGGTCCTGGTTTTTCCCTCTGCTCTTCTGTATCTGGTTTTATTCCTTATCAAGTATGACCTCTGCAAGAAAACCTTTCTGTACCAAGTCATCATCTGGTAGTTGAGCATTTACTGTATGTGAGGGATGAGAAGAAAGATGCTCTGTCTTGATAGAGTTTCCCTTTCAGAACAGTGCAGTATTACTTTTCATGTTGTCATGGTAATATGGCAACAAATGTACCTTAATGGAGGAAAGGATTATTTTAGCTCATAGTTTGGGGCTTCAGTCTATTATAGTGAGGTCAGGAACAGTTCTCAGGTCTGCAGCAGGAACATGTGGTTGCTTGTTTACCTCTGAGCAGACCAGAGAGCAGAAAGCTCGGGTTAGAACAGAGCCAGGCTACAATCCATAGGTTGTGCTATAATCCGTAAGGTGATCCTAAGTCACCAACTTTCTCCAGCTAGAACCTGCCTCATCAAAACAACACTGCCAGCTAGGGATCAGGTCTCGAAACACACGTGCTTAGAGGGCTCACTTAGTATTTGAACTACAATATAGAACAGTAATTAATAAGTAAAAAAAATTGTGTAGAATTCTGACTTATAGTAATAACTTATAAAATGAGTCATTAGAGCAATATGGCCAAGGGTAGCAGGAACATGGAGGCAGAGTAACATCTCTGAGGAGAAAACTTTAAAAATGAACTAAAGAATAAAAAGGAACCTGTCAGTCAAAGCTTGGGAAGATAATTTTTCAAGCAGGAAGAGAGGAAACAAGACTTTGAGAGAAGGATGGAAGATGAAGTCCAGATAGTTGAATCACAGTAAGAATGGTGTGGAGATGACAAGTGGCAAGGTCAGAGAGCTGAGGACCTTCAAGTCCATGGGGGTTGTATGCCCCATTTTAGTGAAACAGAATCATTGAGGGATTGAAAGTCCGGAAGTAATACTGTTTGTAAATTATTGCTCTGGTTGAAATATAACAAAGCAGTTTAATTGTCAATGGGGAGTGGATAGAGACTGTAATGTCTGTTAGGAAATTATTGCAGGAGACAGGTCAGAGAAATAGTGATGTGGATATCAAAGAAGTGAATGGATTCTAGTTATATTTTGAAAGCAAAATGCACCATCAAGGAAAAATGGTCAGGAAGAATAAGAAGATCAGAACTGGGAACTAACAGGGAGATGCTGCAAGGTAAAAACTTTACTTTTTGTGGCTGAGCAAGATTCACACTCTTCTCTGGCAGGAGAATGAAGTGGCCCAGACTAGAAACACAAAGTCCTTCTTATGGCAAACCAGCAAGCGATTTAAAAAAAAAATGGAGTCCTGCATTATTTTTATGATCATTGAAAAGGTGCATGTTATGGTTTTATGGTCAGACAGTTAACATACCATGAAACTGATAGGAATCATTAAGTGGTGAAATGAGCTAATTCAACACAAATTAAAGTATATAAATGCAGATTTATTGGGAGCATCTCTCAGCAGGTTCACTGGTCCCAAAGAATGAAGTCAGAGAAGTAGTCATGCAGGAGGAGACAGAAAATAGGAAGAGATGGAGGGGAGAGAGAGAGAGACAGAGACAGAGACAGAGACAGAGACAGAGAGAACATAGAAAGAAGAAGAGAGATGGGGGAAACAAAATGTCTGGATTATATCTTGAAAAGCCTCTGGAATAGGGGAAGGCCTTCCCCTGATCTGCAGCAGGTAGGGAGAGAGGGAAGCTGGGAGAACCCAGAGACCAGGTCCACCTTGGTTCAAAAGGCATCCCAGTTGCCTGTCCTGGGCCTAAAGTCAACCAGTAACACTTTATGGTCAGTCAAATTCTTCAAACAACTAAAATTTATGGAAGGTTTTGATCTTTTAAAACCTACTTTATTCGGAGTTTTTTAAAATGCTTCTACTTCCCTTCCAACCTACCTACCCTAGATAGGAAAAAAGGAAGGTTAATAGAGACAGGAGAAGTAGACCTTTCTTAGACTCATTTCCTTGGGGTGACTTCACTCTTTCATCAGGATTCCGGAAGACTCATTAAACAGCAAACCAGAAATTCAACAAAAGAGACTGCAACCCCAGCAGTCATAACCTCAAAGCATTCTTACAGTTTCCTCTCTAGGAACATCTCAAAGCAGCATGGTGATCAGCCAAGAGATGCAAAGTGATGCAAAAACACTTCATCTTTGTTATTTAGACCATTTATACTCTCTCATAGTCTGTACAGGATGTTTTACAACTAGAAAAAACCATGCTCCCACATGGGGAAGTTCCTTTTCTAGCAGACAAACATCCCATACTTGGAATTAAAAAAAAACAAACCATGTTTACATCCACTACAATTTGCAGTGTGTAATTCTCAAGGTTATTGAAGAAGAACAACAATATCAACAAACATAAATTATCTCTAGCTAAGGACATAATCAAAATCTAACATTGTTCAACTAAACAAACAAACAAACAATCCCCCCAAAACAAACAAGCAAACAAAACAAAATGGAGATAGCTGTCCCTTAACAAATAGTGACAGCATGTGCTTGGGGACTTGAGAACTTGGGGTCTTGACGGGATGCATGTATGTAGGGAAGACTAAGTAAAAGATTCTCTCTGAGAAGGAAATGGAAGCTGTGCTTCAGATGCTACTCTGAAAGATCAATAGAACATCAAGAGCAAATGCCAAGAATGTGGTTTCAGTGATCAGAAAGCATGAAACAAGGAATGAGTTCCAAAAAACACTTCCAAAACCTCACTTACTCAGTTGTCTACCAATGTTAGAATATGAATGCCCTTGGATCAGCATTCCCACTTCTGGGTGCCTCCCTTCTAAGGATACTAACAAGCACATGTAATGCTGTATGTGCTGACATGTGTATCACAGCATTGCCTCTGACAGCATGTTGAGGTCAGCCTAGGTGTTCACAAAAAATGCACTTTGTAGACTTCATTGCATCTGTAGCAAATCTCATGACATGAAAGGAGATTGCATGAAAAATACAGATCCGAGAACTATGAATTAGTAGAACATCATTGGTTAGAAAAAAAAACATGGTATTACATAGACAAATCCATGAAAGTATAGCAGCATAGTGTTACATCTGAGATGAGGTGGTAGAGAAGGTTGTAACATAGGCTATTTAGTCTACTTTGGTGTTAGTAGTTTTACAAGAAAAATTTGCATAATGCCCATTCCTAGTGTTCTAAATAATCTTCAAACCAGTAACTCCTAGTCATCAATCTCAAACATAATCAATAGCGATCACTTTATTTTACAGAAGATAGAAGCTAAGAACAAATAGGTTGAACTGCCTTATCAGCTTTGCAGGGATGGTTGAAACTGGGCCTGCTCCCCTATAGACTAAGCCGTCTGCCACCAGAATGTTGACAGGCTTCTTCACATATGTGCTGCAATGTTTAGAATGGTATGCCCATCATCTAATTGGTCCTATGCTTCGCTTTACAGTTATGGAGCTAAGTATGAAGTGTGAATTTTTAGTATATGATACATGAGACTAGTCTCCACATAAGTAAGATATATACGGATGTATATAAACTTTTTTATCTCTGTCCTTGTTAGAGGACAGACAGATAGATTCAGGGAATTTGGGTCAAGGCAGAGAACATTCTTGAATGTAGGGATTCACTGTTTGTCTCAGCCCCTCCCCCCGCCGTGTGGGGGGGGGGCGTTGCTGGCTGGCACACACACACACACACACACACACACACACACACACACATACACACAGCACTGGAAAGAAGATACACCCATGTAGGACTGAATGATGATCTAGCCACAGTTTCTAAGAAAATAGCTAATTTAAATGACTCCTTTCAGGGGATGGAGAGATGGCTCAGCAGCACATATTACTCTTACAGAGAACCCAGCTCAATTCCTGGCACAACTGTGGTGGTTACACCAGTCTACAGCTCCAGTTCTAAGGGGTCTGATGTCCTCTTCTGACTTCCATGAGCATCGGGCACAAGCGGTATGTACATCTCTATAAACATGCATATGGCCAAAATACTTATGTGTATAATATAAAATTTTAAAATCTAACAGCTCCGAGATTTAAAGGACTCACTCCTTTCACCATCAACCCCTCAAAAGATGTCGTGTTTACTGGACACCTCTCGTCAAATGATTATCTTAATGATGAAGAGAATCCTGAGGCCAAGATACACGGACAGGAAAACGGAGAAAGCCTTTCAAAGGGAACAGTAAGAACAAAGGAGCCTGTTTCTGTGGTTTGAGTTTAAGAGCCCAGGGAAGGGAGTTTCATTGCTTTTACGCAGTCTTCAATGACTCTCTCACTTGGAAAAAAATATGTATCTACTTTGGTGGCTCCAGCTTGTCTCTCAGGGATGCTGGCACAGGAACAGGAGAGGGAGAACGTCTACTCCATCTCCCATGAGGAGGAACTCTTGCTCCACAGGAGCTCTCCTACAACACTTCATTCAGTCCTCATGAGGCAGAAGAGGTTATGTGGCCAGCTAGGACTCAGTCATCACCTGGAGTCATGCTGGCCTATCAGCTACCCTTTGCCATTTTGAACTTTTTCTGCAGGGAGAGTACATTCTGGTCTTTCTCCATGCCCTCTGTGTATAGATGTTCCCAAATGTGCAACCTCTTTCAACGTGCTTAAGTGTTTCCACTTCCAGAACTCAGTATGAGTAAGCTTGCTGGCCTCTAAGTAGAAACCATGCTACCTTAACATATAGTGCATCTGACATCTGCATTGATAACTAAGAAATGGATCGGCCTCTAATCTGCTTGACTCTTATGTTTCATTTCCTCTTGGGTTAAAACCAAAATGAAAAATAAGGGTGGCGTTTATTGGGGGCCCCTCAAACCTCAACAGCTATATGTGGAGTGGTAGAGAAAATGTCTCTAGTACAATTGGATTTGAAGTCAATGACATTAAACATTTTAACAATGTGATGCTTGACACATAACTGGGTTTTTGTTTTTGTTTTTTTGTTTTTTTAATGCTCAAGTCAGGAAATAATCAGTCTATCTCTAGGACTTATTAAGCAAATGCCACTATAGAAATAAATATTCTGCTACTGTTAGAAATTTGCATAGCCATAAGGTGATTTTTTTTTTATCTTTGCTTTGAGGGGTGGAGAGATGGCTCAACATTTAAGAGTACTATCTGGTCTTCCAGAGGTCCTGAGTTCAGTTCCCAGCAACTAAATGGTGGCTCACAACCATCTATGCTGGAATCTGATGCCCTCTTTTGGCATGCAGGCATGCATGCAAGCAGAACACTATGTACATGATACATAAATAAATCTTTTTTTTTTTTAATCCTTGTTGCAGTGAAAAGCAATCATACTGCCTGGATGGCTTTGTCTATGAAGATGTCCTATCTTCCATCAAGCCAGTTCTGCTGGCACCTGCAAGATGTGCTCCCTTGCCTCCATCCTTAAATGTCTTTTATCACTGAAGCCACAAATAGTCTTCTATGGCAGCAGCTGTAAATATGTCTTCCCTCCCATCCTCAGTGTTGTTAGCTCCTCCAGCCCAGAGTCCCTGTCTTATTCACGGTTCTTTGTTTTGCAGTACCTATTACAAAGATTTGTAATATGGAGATAGTGACAAAAAATGCCATTGTAAGGCATTTAAAAGCAAGCAGATCATAAACCAAAAGGCTTAGAATTGACAGGCAGTCATATGCACTTTTCCTCTGCACAGCCGTTTAATTACATATTTAAAACTCAATGGGCATCCAGAATGTTTTTTCAGAGAAGGTCCCAAGAAGCATGTGGTCATATTTTGTGTGTGTGTGTGTGTGTGTGTGTGTGTGTGTGTGTGTGTGTGTGTATGTGTGTATCATTGTTTGCTTGCTTGATTGCTTATTATATTTTAGTATAAGATCTCACGATGTAGCCTAGTCAGGCCTGGGACTCACTGTGCATCCCAGGCTGACACAAAATTCTCATCCTATCTACGCTATAGGCCTATGTCACCACATACAGCATGGTTGCATTGTAGTGATCCATATTTATAAAGCTTTTGTACACCATAAAAATGAAACACAGAAACTCACATCCACCCTTACCAACCCTCCCGGCCTCATCACTGTCCCTCCATGGGTGTGTTAGGAGAACCCATACAGTCCTAATCATGGTCCCTCGCCACAGTGCCCATCTTGAGTGCCACGTGGTACCTAGTTGAGCTCAGCTGCCTTGTTTCAGAATAAAGCTTCTAACCCATCTGCTTCAGGTCTCCCAGTCTTCCATTTTCAGATTGCCAGGCGATTAAGGGGATAAGAAGATCACCCCAGAGTCCCTGTTCCACACCACCTGACTTTGAAGAGAAGACACCCATACAGGCTCGTCGCATACTTCAAGAGCCTTAGAGAAGCATTTTCCTCATCCTGGGCCTAGAGTCTCATCCTTTCTCCTCACATCACCTGCCAAAGGACACATGTACAAATGTTTCCTTTCAGAAAAAAAAAATGCTGTTTTATTGGCATAAAAACAAGGGAATTGAATCAACGACCCACATACCTACACCTACCAACACCTGATTTTTTTATAAAGAAGCCACAAATACACAATGGAGGGGGTGGCTGAAGCATCTTTAACAAATGGTGCTGGACTAACTGGTTGACAGCTAGTAGAAGAATACAAATAAGTCAATACTTACCACGCTGCACAAAACTCAAGTTTAAGCGGATCAAAGACCTCAGCATAAAACCAGATATGCTGAACCTAACAGAAGAGAAAGCTTGAGAAGAGGCTTGAACTCCTATTGAACAGAACACCAATATCACAAGCACTAAGAGCAACACTCAATGAATAGGACGTCATGAAACTGAAAAGTTTCTATAAGGCAAAGGACACCACCAATAGGACAAAATGACAGCCTACAAAATGGGAGGAGATTTTTCACCAACCCTCTACTTGATAGAGGGCTAATATCTAAAATATATAAAGAACTCAAGGAACTAGACACCAACCAAAAAATCCAGTTAAAAATGGGGTAGAGATCTAAACAGAATTTTCCACAGAGGAAAATCAAATGACTGAGAAACATTTAAAGAAATTCTCAGCTTCGTTAGCCATCAGGGTAACTCAAATCAAAACACCTTTGAGTTTTTATCTTATACCTGTCAGAGTAGCTAAGACCAAAAGCACAGTGACAGCTCATGCAGGCGAGAATGTGGACACGGGAAACATTTCTCTATTGCTAGTGGGAGTGCAGACTTGTACCGTCACCTTGGAAATCAATATGGCAGTTTCTCAGAAAATTGGAAATCGATCTACTTAAGACCTAGCTGTACTAATCTTGGGCATAAACCCAAAAGAAGCTCCATCCAACTACAAGGACATTTGCTCAACCATATTCGTTAAAGCTTCATTTGTAATAGCCAGAAGCTGGAAACAACTTAGATATCCCTCAACCAAAGAGTGGATAAATAAAATGTGGGACGCTTATACAATGTAGTATTACTCAGGTATTTTTTTTTAAAATGACATCGTGAAATTTGAAGGCAAATGGATGGAACTAGAAAAGATCATCCTGAGTGAGGTAACCAAGACCCAGGGAGACAAACATTGTATGTACTCACTTATAAGTGGGCACTAAGCTGTTAAGTAAAGAGGATAAGTAGCGAGAAGGGGTCAAGGGGAGATGCATCGATCTCTCTGGGAAGGGGGAATAGAATAGATTTTGCAGGTGGACTGGGGGTACATGGGTGTGGGAACAGGAAGGATCAGGCCGGGGGTGGGAAAGACAGAGAGAGAACTAGGAAAGATGACAGGAATTGGAGGGAATTGGGGGCTGATGTAGAAACCTGCTGTAGTAGAAACTCCCTGGAATCTATGAGAATGGCCCTAGCAAAGTCTCCTAGTAAGGGGGATTAGAAGCCCAAACTGGCATCTTCTGTAACCAGGCAAGGCTCTTGGCAGTGGGACTGATACATCAACCCAGCCATAAAACCTTCAACACACAATCTATCCTGCCTGCAAGACATGGCATGGCAATGGTGGCACAGAAGTTGTAAGAGTGCCCAACCCATGACTGGTCCAACATGTGGCCCATGCCAGGAGAGGGAGGCCGTGCCTGACACTGCCTGCATGACCAGGAACCATAAGCAAGACAGCACAGAGACCCAGGATGGAACCAAACACAACTGAACAAAAAAGCCAATGAGATGATTCCTAATGATGTTCTGCTAATCTCGTAGATTGGTGCCTCAACCAATAGTCACCAAAGGTGTACCATCCAGCCACTGATGGGAGTAGATGCAGAGACCCATAGCCAAACACTAGGCGGAGCCAGGGAAACACCTCAGAAGAGGGGCAGGAAGGGTTGTAGGAGCCAGAGGGGTCCACAACACCACAAGAACATGGGCTACAGAATCAACTAAGCAGGGCTCACAGGGCCTCACCGAAACTGAAGTGACAAACACAGGCCCTGCATGGGTCTGAGCTAGGTCCTCTGCATATATGTTGTGGTTGTGTAGCTTGGTGTTCCTGTGGAACTCCCAACAATAGGAGTGGGAAGTGTCTCTGACTCTTTTGCCTGCACTTGGGACCCTTTTCCTCCTGAGTTGCCATATCTAGCCAAGATATGAGGGTTTGTGCCAGTCTTATTCTATCTTGTTAGGCCATGTCTGGTGAATATCCCTAGGAAGCCTGATTTTTCTTTTCTTTTCTTTTCTTTCTTTTCTTTTCTTCTTTTGGGAAGGGAAATAGAGAACTTGATCTGGAGGAGGAAGGAGGGGAGGGAAGGGACTGGGAGAAGAGGAGAGAAGCGAACAAGTTTCCAGGATGTTCGGGATCTAATGAGTGAGAGAAGAAAAAGAACCCAGGCTTGGACACCCCACTTCAGATGTGCCTCCATCCTTAAGCACTGGTCTTGCTACAAGCCTCATTGCTTCCAAATTGATTGACAAAGAAGAGTATCACAGAGTCTCTAGTGGCAGAAATCATCCCTAATTAACCAGCAACTCAGCCGGGAATAACTAGTTTGCCTCTTGCCACCTTGCGCTCAAACAGGCAAAAACTTGCCAATCTTCAAAGCTCAGCCTCTGTGACTTGGAGCTCAGTGAATGAGCCTGGGGCGGAGAGGGGGTGGGAGGAGGAGAAAGTGGGGGAGACAGCAAAGAACCCTGTGGTGAGTGTGAGAGCCACTATCCCTTACCAACTTGCCTCTGCTGTTGTGTCCCAGTGGCCTTGGGAGAATGAGTAATGTTCCCATCTGTCATTCCCCTCCCTCCCTCCCCCCAGGAGTTGGGACTAGAATAATAAGAATGAATCCTACATAATAGAGTACCAAATATTAATGTTGGGGCTACTTGCTACCCCATCATCGTTCAGGCAAGACCTACCTAATTTCCCCGACACACTTATGCATTCAAACCTTGAGCCCACTTGAAACCACAAAATCCAAGGAATACTAATGTCAAAAATCTTGCTCATAACCTCTGAAGATGGGAAAACGCTGGTTGCACGCTCACTTGACAGGCTGACAGTGAGCCTCAGAGCATCACTTATTGTTCCCGGTGCAACATCCCAACCTGTGCTGGGTAACAGTAGCCGAGATCTTTCCCCACGCTGCAGAAATACACTGAAGCGCTGAGTTTTATCTCACACTTGGGGGAGAAATGTGTTACAAAAGGAATAATAGAACAGAGGTTTGCATTGCAAAGCAGCAAAAAAAAAAAATCAATGATGGGCTGGAACAGCAGGAGGCCTGTCCATAGAGCCGTCGACACATAAGATAAATTGCACCCTTCTTTTCTTACAAAAAAAAGGGGGGGTTCTCAAATCCATTGCATTAATTTTTATTGATTTACAGTCTTTAGGAGATAAAAGTCATATGACTGCATGGCTAACCCCCGTAACGGTCCATGTTCCTTGACAGGTTGTCTGATAGGCCTGAGTTATTTTTCCCTCCCAGGCCACAACTTAAATAGCCCACCTCAGCAGCTTCGTGTGAGTGAGGAAACGCAAAAGAGATCCCCTACGTTCCCCGTGACAACTCACTCTCCCCGGCATGCAGATCCCTACTCTCTTAAGGCTTCGATGAGCATCCAACATAAATGAATGCCTCTAGGAGTCAAGGACACCATGACCTCTGCAGGCAAGCCTCTTGCTTTGGGGATAACTTAAAGAGCTAGAAGGTTCTAAAGACTCACAAGTCCAAAGCCTGCCTCGCTACCCACATTTCAAAATGTTGGTTAATACACTCTCAACCCACTCATTACCCATGGTGAGTACTCAGTGAGTACTCAGTGAGCCTTAAGTACAGAGCAGATATTATAATGAGATAATTCAATAAGGCCCATTAAGTCTTTGGGTATTAAAGGCAAAGTATGAGAAAATATTCCCTAAGCTACTCTTTCCTCATCAGAACCTACTGAATGTAGTAGCTCCAGCTAGTGTTGAGGGAATTCAATGAGAGAGATAGTGCCAGCCACACCCTTAATGCAGTGATATCCAAGTCCCAGCAAAGACGTGGGTCACTTGAAAAACTTCAAACACAGCGAACACACTTTTGCTCCAGAGATAAAGCATCTTATCCACAGGCTTCATGTAGAGGCAGTCAGCCTCTCTCAATCTCAAGCAACCACTCTCCTGGAAGGATCTCTTCCTGACATCAGATGGCTTCCCCACAGCTAGGTCTGCTGTGGCTGAAATGGAGCCCTGCTGTGGTCGGGTCATTAAGAGTTCTCATCTCTCGGCTTCTATGACAGCCATCAAGAGGACGGATTCTCTCTTGAGAAAAAAAATCAGTTAATATGCTCATTAAAGCTCTGTGATTCTTCTGCTTTCTTCAAATGCACAAAAAAAAAAAAAAAAAAAAGAATCATTTTCTGCTGACCTGAAACCTGGCCAAAGAGTACTTGGCTCTGGCGAGCTGTGGGCCCGCTGCCAGAACCGTGTGTGATGTACACTGCAGTTTCCCTGTCAGATGCCAGGCTCTCCCCGCTGCCCCTCCAGCTGGTGGTCAGACCACTGGCAGGGGCCTGCATCAGGAACCCTGAACACGACAGCACAGTTTACTCACTCACGATCAAAAGGAAGAGAACAAATTACATTAAAGAGAGTTCAGATCTGTCCAGTCAGACCCTAATTGGTCTCATTCACTAACCCTGGCTTTCTGAGCAGAGGATACAAAGCAAGACAGTAAAAAAGCGGGCATGAAACCAAAAGCAAGTGTATAAAGCTAATTGCATGAGAGTTTCAGCATCAGATACATTGTGTGAGTACAGGATACTGTTGAGGCCTTGAAGGTATGGATGTCAAGAGTACAGAGATGGCTCAGAGGTTAAGAGCACTGACTGCTCTTCCAAAGGTCTTGAGTTCAATTCCCAGCAACCGCATGGTGGCTCATGACCATCTACAATAAGATCTGGTACCCTCTTCTGGAGTGCAGTTGTATATGCAGGCAACACACTGTATACATAATAAATAAATATTTTTTTTAAAAAAAAGAGTACAGTCCCTGCGAGGCCTGCTACCACTGACGCCACCATTGCAATTCGCTAATGTCTGCAATATATTTACTGTCTAACATGTAGCAGTGCTGTGTGTTAATTCATGACTCATTACTATGTGTTAAATCATTTAATCTTTTTTTAAAGCCCGTTGATGAAATCTAATCACATCCTTCTCCTTATTTTGCAGAGAAAGAAAATGAGATTTAAAGAGACTAAGGTATCTTGTGGATAAAGGTAAGATCAGCCAGGACATGGCAGATTAAAGACTCCTGTGTTATTTACTAAGGTTCCACAACAAAATCCTCAGTTACTGAAGCCACTAAAATGATGCGCACCCTTCTCTGTGGCCACCTTCTGCCTCCACCCAAGAACTTGCCTCCTGGTCCTAAGCACATCATTTCATCTCCTCCAAATTACCTCTCTGTTTCCATACAAACTCAATGTGCCTGAGGTCTTAACCCATTTCAAAATCAGAGTACATGGCTTCTCCCCCTCCCCTTTTTTTAAAGATTTATTTATTGTATATGAGTGCTTTATCTACAGAAGAGGGCATCAGATCACATTATAGATGATTGTGAGCCACCATGTGGTTGCTGGGAATTGAACTCAGGACCTCTGGAAGAGCAGGCTGCACCCTTAACCACTGAGCCATCTCTCCAGCCCCAGAGTACATGGTTTCTATGGTTCACTGGAGTATCATCAGTCTATAGTTGCACAGATCTCTGTGCAGTCACCATTAGCATTTTCATTTGGAATGACTATGTTGCTGTATTAAGTCGTTTTAAATAACGATCTTTTATCACTTGATCATCTTTTATTATTATGACCTGTGTCTCCGTCAGATTTGAAGAATACTAAGACACGGATCACGCTTTGAATTGCTCTCAGTGCCGGCCACATGTCGATGGCAGTTGTTAAGTGTTAATTAAACCTGATGTAGCCTCTTTCTCAGCTTCAGCATAAACTATCCTCCCCATTAGTCAGAATTTACCCCGCCTCATGAGCTGCTGAGGAAACTGTAGCAATACAGCTGTCAGCCAGAATCTGGTAGCCCCTGTGAAAGACATATGACTTTTGTGGGACTTGCAGGAAAACCAGAAGACACCCTGACCTACACACATGGCCCTTTCTATGCCAGCCTGGGTGAGTCACATGCCAGAGCCTCCCCGTGTCTGCACACCTCTGTGTATCTCACAAGGTCAGAACAAGCTTTCCTGGCAACGCTAGCAGAGAAAAGACATCTGGCAACCGTGAACAGGCTGGCACCAGGCACCTGGCCCACTTAAACCAGCTTTAGTTGTCAACTTCACATTCTGTATCAAGGCCAACGTTGAGGGTAGGAAACGATTATATCTCCTTTCCAAAATCTGGTCTGCAGGTGCTATGTCCGTGGTGGTCATCTGTTGCGCTATCTGCCCACGGCACCTGCAGTTCAACCAGCCAAAGCCAGAAGTCGTTTGTGGAGGCCCTGGCAATCCTAGAACACGGTAGCAACGCCAAGAGCTAAGGAGATGATGAGCTGTCCAAATTATCTTGTCAACTTCACTTGGAGGTTTCAATATTCAAATGTTGGAGGGACAGATGAAAGTCATTCCAGGATGTCAGGACCCAGAGGGTCCCATGCCTTGCAGGTAGGTCCAGGCACCGATTGCCTCCAGAAGAGAATGGAGGAACCTTGAGGCCCATGGTTCCAAGGTCCTGGTGCTCACTCAGGGGCAGGTAGAGCACATTACGGTGGCGTCAGTTGCCTGGGCCCAAGGCCAGGTTCCCAGGCTCACTGGGGGGGGGGGGGGGTCAGCACCGAGCTAGCAGCAATGATAGAACAAGACTCAGTGCAAAGTCAGTTCCTCTATTGGTGCCTGACCACTGGGCATCCAGTGGCTGTTGCCGCCCCCACCCCCTGGAGTAAACAGGGTCTCAGATGGTCATGGTGGAGGAGTAGTGAGCAGGAGAGCACACCCAGCATGCCAGCCAGCCTTTATTTATAAACCTTGGGCAGTGAGGAGAGGTTTTAAGGGTGAATGTGTCTGATTCACTAGGCCTAAGGGGACCAGGATACTTAATTTACATACAGTGATGCGGTAACATGGGGTCTTATCACAAGAAGAAGAAAATGGTACTTAATTATCCTACGTGTGAGGGGATGACTTCTAGGTGCAATTAAAGGTCATTTGCTGGAGGTTAGATCTCCTCATCATCATGCCGGGGGGAGAGGGTATTTCCAGGAATTCCCTGTGCTTGTTGAAGAAGTTCCTTATCAGGAAAGAGTCAGAGCTGTCATCTTCCTTGAGGGCTATGTGACACCCCTTACAAAATCTGGGGTTACCAGACCAGGTGGAGTCTGCCTTCATAGACTGAGTGTGTGTGTGGGGGGGTGCTGGCTATCTGGAGAAGTCACACTCCAACCTTATCCAGCAGAGTCCCACACCAGGTACGTCGCATTCGGTAGATGCCAGGAGAGAAAAAGATCAAGCCAACAGTGGGGAGTTTGCTGATTTCTCAGGGGTGAGGACTGCTAGCCCTTTTCCTGCATCTGTGGTGCTGAGTTGGTGATGAATGGACCTTTCGTTAAGATCCAGGGATTCTCAGCTTCACCGACAAGGCAAGGTAAAGCAGCCTTAGCAACAGAAAGAAAAATTGTAGCCACCATTTAAAAGTGTATGCCCACTAGGACTGCATTAAAGGAGATGACGAACAAAAGGCTCAGAACTGGAGAACTGAGGAGAACACGTGTAAACACAGAAATGCTTTTATTTGTTTTTAAGGCTCATTAAAGTTATTAAATTTTTACCAAAACTAATTTCCATGTATGCCGTGCTTAAAATAAAGGTAACAGTTAAATGTACCTAGACATCCCCAAAGGCTAAGAGAATAAGCAGGAGAATACCATTGTTCAAATAACTTGATGTTCATTGTTATCACATTGATGAACTCTCATCTCTCTGGAGCCATAAGACAAAGTAAATTCTTTTTTTTTTTTTCTATAGGCTTCCTTCATAATGGTGCATTACCACAGCATCAGAAAGATAACTAATATTAATATGATTTAAAGAATCACTAAAACAAGCTCCTGATGAATACAACAAATACCAAAGCAGACATTAAAGTCAAAGAGCAGAGTTATAGCTAATTTGCAAATAAAAATGTGATGAAATGAAATAATGAAGGGCTAATATAAAAGGATGACATAAAAACAAGAGGAACAAAAACCATATGGGAAACACAAAAGTAAAATGCTAAAATAGTAGATTAAACCTAATCATATCTAAAATAATATGAAGCATAAATAGCATAAGCACATAAAAACAGGAACTTTCTAATCATACTTTTAAAAACAGGATCTAACAACATACTATTTTTAAAAAATCACCTTCAGGGGGCTGGAGCGATGGCTCAGCAGTTGAGAGCACTGACTGCTCTTCCAGAGGTCCTGAGTTCAACTCTGGTGGCTCACAACCATCTATATCCCTCTTCTGGTGTGCCTGAAAACAGAGCATTCATATACATAAAATAAATAAATCTTTTAAAAATTACTTTCAAATTAAAGATACAAACAGGTTAATAAAAGTTATAGAAAAGTACAGATTGATTACTGTCAAACTGTTACAGGGCAACAAATAGTGCCACACAGAAAAGGAATCTGAGGAGCCAAAGATTTAAGCTGCAACTGACCTGAAAGCATCCTATCTGAGTACTAGGTTTCCTAGCACAAGAAGTTGCTACAGTGCCAAAGGTGGGGGGGGGGGGTTTAATAGTTCTACCCTGATGTCTATGAACCACCGCAATAACCCACATAGCTAACTATCCGTAAAGTGCAATAGTGGCATGCGTATCTGGGCAGTAACCAACAGTTGTCTTATTGGACATAAGGCCCACTCAACAGGGGGAACATCATGTTGGGTACAATGTAAACCTAGCCAGACTACTCAGGGCTAATGAGGTCATGAGTTTTAGAGCACCTACTTAGAGAACTTTTACTTTCACTTTACAAGAAAGAATTAATTCCTAATTGTATTCTAAATACCTATCCTTAAGCCCACAGATAAATGCAGCTATCCCTCCTTATCAGAGAAGCTTCGGTTGGTGGCAGCAGGAGATCATGACAGAAGGCAACTGGTCAAAATACAGAGAGAACTGCTCATGAGGTGCCCAGGCGCAGCAGATATATCTACAGTGCCGTTTCTGGTCCTACAGTTCAGAGGAAATCAAGAAGAGGAAAGATTGTAAGAGCCAAAGGACCAGAAAACGTGCTGTGAGATTGTGTCTGCTGGAAATAACAGGGAAGCTTCCATAGTGCCTCAAACAATATGGCTGCCTGAACAAGAAAGACCTGGACAAATCCAACGCCAATATGTACGCTAACATGAAAGTGGAAAAGCTCCTGTGGTCCTACCTGTAAACCAAGAACTACAGGCAGCTAATGTCTACTGAGAGACAGAAAATGAGTCTTCTCCAAGGGACGAGCCCCTAATTGGTTATATAACACCAAGTGGTCAGCCTTGAAATCATACGCACACAAGCAACACTAAACCCAACTGGCAGGCTGTAATTTATATTTATATGGTGTGTGTTGGGGGGAGGGTTGGTAATGCAATAATAAAGAAAAGGGGCTGTGGCTTTGAGAGGGAGTAAGGGGATCACGGCGGAGTTTGGAGGGAGAGGAAATGCATGGGCTTGGAGGAGATAACGGGAAGGAAGTAAATAATGTAAAATTTAAAAATTAGCTTGGCAAGGTGGCACACACCAGTAATCCCAACACGCCTTTAATCCCAGCACTCAGGAGGCAGAGGCAGGTGGATTCTGTGAGTTCTGTGAGCTCAAGGCCAGCCTGGTCTACAAAAGCAAGTCTAGGACAGACAAGACTACACAGAGAAACCCTGTCTTGGAAAAAAAAATTAAAATTAAGGGAGTGATCTTTTCCCACATCACAAGGAAACGAGAAAACAATGACAAAAAATTTCAGAAACGTTTAAAAATATTCAGAAGCTTAAAGAACACTTTTCCAAATGGCCCCTAGTTGAAGAAGTGCTCCAACTGGACCCTGTAGTGTGTTATGAGCCAAGAAATAGAGATCAGCCTAGCAAATGGGTGATAAAGAAAGAAAGCACTTTTTAAGGAGAAACCGTTTTTAACACCCAAAACAGAAAAATAAAATTCTTAAGTCAATGACCTCAGCCCTTATTTAGTTAGTTAGTTAGTTATTTAGTTAGTTAGTTAGTTAGTTAGTTTGTTTGTTTGTTTTCTAAATAGGGTTTCTCTGTGTAGCTTTGGTGGATTCACTTTGTAGGCCAGGCTGGCCTCCAACTCACAAAGATTCGCCTGCCTCTGCCTCCCTAAGTGCTGGGATTATAGGTGTGTGCCACCCTGCCAGGCTCCTCAGCTCTTATCTTAAGAAAATGGAGAAACAAAACCAAATGAAACACAGAGAAAATAATAAAGACTGAGACACTTGCACCTAAGACTGCCTAGAATATGCTTCCTGGTGAAGGAAAACATCAGGATTTGGGGTCGGGGAGCAGGGGTGGGGAGTATTCCAAAGAGAAAAAGAAATCCACAGGAGGTGACAGGACAGCTGAGGGTGCAGGGAAAAGCCCCTGTAGAAGGAAGTCCCTTGGAGCCAGGCTCTTGCCAGCAGGGAGATAAAAATCAGAACCTCTTCTTTCTAGAGTTTAACCAGGCAGTCTTAGTGAAAAGATGGAGACATTGCAACAGGTAACAGGAACCCACTTACAAGACTCAAACCCAGTGGGGATGGGGGAAGGGTGGGGATGGGGTTGACTGTCTTGGGAGTAGGAAGTTCTCCTATAGGGTGGGTCAGAAGTTGAGGAGCCCCAGCTCAGATGTGGCTCGGTGCCATCTTGAGAGAGCCTTGTTATTTTAAAGCTGACCTACCCTGGAGGCTTGTGGAACAAGGAGTTATCGAAAGTCAGAGACGCTAAATTCAAGGTAGCACAGGGCAAGGCTGAGAGACAGCCTCCAGGGGCAGTTGTGGACAGGAGGAGAACCAGATCTGGACAAGCTAAGTTGAGACGTTCCTAGAGAAAGGTCTCTCTGCTGGTGCCTGAGGGGCAGACGCCATCAACTGAAAATAGCTCGGGAACGTGATTGCCTTGAGCCTGAGGTCAGCGGATGGTTTGAACGCTGGAGTCGCCACGGGCTAGAAGGTTCACTGATGTGGAGTACAAGAATGGTTCCCTGAAGTACCAGCGAGTTACTTGGCATCCACAGGCCCCACCCTTCCGGTCTGGTAACTGCTGCATAATGCTGTGGTGTCACAAAACAGGGGCTGATATTGAGATATTGCAAGGCAAATTTTGGGGTTTTTTTTTTAAGATTTATTATTATGTATACAATGCTCTGCCTGCATATCCACCTGTAGGCCGGAAGAGGGCATCATATCATATAACAGATGGTTGAGAGCCACCATGTGGTTGCTGGGAGTTGAACTTAAGAGTCCCCCTTAGGAGGATGAAGTGGCATTTCCGCTGCCATAGCAGAGGGATTCTTAACCAGGTCCTTTCTGGCTTTCAATCAAGTAAAGCAGAAGTTTCGCAATTGCCGTTTAGCATAATGAAGTTTTTAACTTCATTGTGGTGGAGGTAGTTTCGGAAAGCCTCGGTTTCCAGTCAGGTTGATCCAGTTCTCCGCAAGTCTTTGTCAGCCGTTGGTTTGAAAAAGTCTACACAATAGGGACATAAATCTCCTTTTACCTGAAAAATACAAATGCCAAGACTTTGGCATAAGTCTGTGCGCTGAACTATGGGGGGAACGGAGGCCCTGCTACTATTTAGCCTCTATTAAAAATCAACAGTGGAGGCAGAAAGCCTGAAGGCAGGTCGGCCTGTACAGATAGATCTCCGGGCTGCTATTGCTTACGCAAGTCTCAAAGCACTTTGGTAGCAACCACCTGGGCAGAGTGTGTTACAAACTGTAGAGTACTGAGTGGGTGGAAGAGGCTGCCCAGTCCACAGACTGGGAAACCAGATACGGCCAGCAGAGGCTTTGGATGCTAGCAAAGGAACAGCTTTAAGCAGAAAACAAAAATTTGTGCAATACAGGTTCGGCTCTGGTAAAAATAAACCAAGGGGGAAAAAGTCCCCACAGATCCCTTGGCACCCCGCAGCCCGCACACACATACCTGATGGTCTCCAACTGTCAGTCAAAAACTAAAACAGAAGCACACCAATGGCCCTTTCCCTTTTACACTATGCTTCTCGTGATGTTTTTACTTTGCCATATTTAAGAAAGCCCTTGTGTCGTATTCAAGAAGGCTCTTGTGCTTTTTTTCTTCACTTTCATAATTCATATTTTTCATTATACACTTTTTTATTGTCTTTTTTTCTTCTCCTGTCTCCATGTTTGCCTATTCTTTCTACGCTGCTTTTATTGTTACCACCACCACCACTGTATCTTATTTATTTTTTCTTTGAGTTTTGATTTTTATTTATTTCCTCTCCTGTGTGTTTCTAGTTTCATCATCAATTTACTCATTCTTGGGAATTCGTTAGTCTTTCCATGTTTTAATTTTGTAGTCTTTTAAATCCCTGGCTCCTTTTTCTTTTCCTTTCTAGCTTCTTTCTCCACATCTCCTTTTTCCCCCTTTTACTTGCTTAACATGTTTTTTCCTCTCTCTCCTCTCTTAGTACATCCATTTATCTTATCCATTTACTCTTCCCATAATTACCCAGAGTAACTTTTAACTTCATAGCACACACTCACTAGCTTTGCCAGTTTGTGTGATGATAATTGATGATGCATAGGAGGCTTCAGTTTATTTTACTGTATGATTATATCTTGTATAGTTTGGCATTGTTACTACTAAGGAGTCGTTTGGGGTTTCTTTTGTTTTGTTTTGTTTTTTCCCTCTCTGAGTGGTACTGAGGACTGAACAGTAAGCTGCTCACTGAGTAGAAAGTAAAATAAAACTAGACGAGATAGATAAGTCAATAGATTCATAAATTACTAGAAGAAGAAGAGGAGACGTGAGGAGATCTCAAAGTTGGATGAGTAGGGGAGAGTTGGAGGAGAAGGAGAATATTATTAAAATACATTGTATGAAATTCTCAAGGAAGTAATAAAATATTATTTAAAACATACAAAAGAGCTAATAATAATTTATACAAACTCTTCAGGAAACTAGAAAGAAAGGCCCATTTCTCAGTATATTCTATAAGGCCAGTCCTTGTTATTCTCATGCAAAAAAAAAAAAAAAGAACAAAGTCATGATAGATAAATAAAAACATAAAGATATCTTTCACTAGCATAGGTGCCGAAACTCTAAGAATTATCTCAGCAGAATGGTGAAATTAGCAGTAACTGATAAAGGTATTACATCATCATTAAGTGAGCAAATTCAAAAACGGAGGACAGTTTAACATTTTAATATTAAACCAATGAAAATCACCACATCAAGAAGTTTTTTTTTTTCAAAATAGCGGTCATCTTGGTAAATCACCAGCACACATGATTGAACATCCATTCCTAATAAAACAAATCTGAGCAAACATAAGTGTTATCATTAAAAATAAATAGAGGCACAACAACAGATCTGATATGGAGAGATTTATTATAGAACCGTGGGGAGAGAAGGGCAAAGAAGTTAGGGTCTGAGTGGTCCAGGAGTGTAGAAAGAGACAGAGAGACAAGGAGGGAAGAGAGAGAGAGAAAGAAAGGGAAAGGTGCTGCCCCTTAGAGAGAGAGAGAGAGGTGGCCAATTGGTCCTTTTATAGCTGGTGCCTCTGACACACACCTGGTCGCAGGCAGTAGATGATGTCAGAGGTCGCTAAGCAACCTAGAGGCAGATGAGATTGCCAGCAGGCTAGCAGACTGGCTTGTGGACCAACAATAAGAGGATCTTTCTCCATGTGAAAATGGTCATCCCTGAGAACAATGCACAGTTTTGGAAGGTTCCCGTGCATGGGATCATGATGGAAATTGCACTTTGATGTGCTGTATGAGCACAACAGGAAATTGAAATGCAAACTGCAGCACTATGTGCAACAACATGACTAGTCATCAACTCCTTAAGAATAACCAACATCAAGGAGATTCAAAACTTTTACCCTGGAAAATGTAAAGTATTATGGAAAAAAATAAAAGAAGATGTAAGCAATGGAAACATTAATATGTTCCATGGTTAATTCTCCCCAAGTTGATATATAAATTATATGTTCTCTCAGTCAATACCCCAGCAGGATTTTTTTTTAAATCTTGCTTTATCTTATTTATTTAAGAACTGACAAGCTGACTCGTGTGAAAATGCAAAGAACCCGAGAAGCTGAAATAAAAAATTAAAATCTTAGACTAGTTCCAAAGTTGACCTTACACGACTTGACTTCAGAACAAATTACAGTTACAAAAATCAAAAACTGTAGGCGTAGTAGGAAGAATGATCAATAGGAAACATGGCGGAGGAGAGCGCAGGATCAAGTAAATGAGGTTCTGAGCAATTGATTTTTGACACAGGCAAAAAGCTAATTCATAGAAAAAGATAGTCTCCCCAACCAGTGGTGTAAGAATTGGATATCCAGAGACACAATAGAAAAAAATAAACTAAAAAAAAAGTTACATCAAAATAGATCATAGACCTAAATGTAAAACCTAAAACTGTCAGACTTTCAGAAGAAAGAGCACTGATAGATTTGAATTCTAGCAGTGACTTCTTTGGTAGACATCAGAAATGGATTCCATAAGTAAATCAAATGTCATAAACTAGACCTCATCAAAATGAAGTCATACTTTTAAAAGGGCACTATTATTAAGAGGAAAGAGGCAAACACTGGAATTTTAAAGATGCAGATCACGTTGCTAATCTGTATCCAGAATAAGTAAAAACCTCTCCAAACTTAAGACTGATGAAATAAATAACCCTATTTTCTAAATGGTCAGATTATTTAAAGAAGAGTTTTACAAAGAAGATATCTGGTGAGAAATGTTAACATCATTAGTCATTAGGAAAATGGTAATTAAAACCACAATGATGCCATTATTGCTGCTATTAAAATGGCTATAAAAAGACTGAACTTGCCAAATATTGGCAAGGATACGAAGTAGCTTATTGTTTTACACACTGCTAAGAGAATATGAAGCAGTCTAACGCCTTTGAAACATGATGGTTTCTTAAAATGCAGAAGCTATACCCCATAAACCAGCAATGCACTCCAATATATTTACCCAGAATGTATGAAAGATTTATATAATACAAAAAAATCTGTGTACGTGTTATAGCATGCCTGTTTTCTTACCAGATCCAAACTGAGATATCTATATAGCGAAGCGCTATTTTTAAAAAAATCCACAAAATAAACTGTCCATACACACAAGCAATGTGGATTAATCTCTGAACAAATATGATTTTTTAAAAATCTGAGAACTAAGCTAGACCTGGAAAAGCCCATATTATATGACTCCTTTTGTATGCAATTCCAGGAAAATCCTATTAATTTTTTCTCTTTTAGAAATTATAGGGGGATACATATGCATGTGTGTGGGGGTCAGACCTCTTCAGAGGTCAGAAGACTCTGCACGCTCTGGAGTTGGAATGATAGGCAGTTGTAAACAGCCTAACATGGGTAATGGGAACCAAGCTCTGGTCCTCTATAAGAGCACCAAGCACTCTTAATTGCAGAACCTTCTTTTCAGCCCCTCGAAAAAGCAATATATAAACAGAGAGAAGATGAGAAGCTTCCTATGGCTGGCAGTAAAGAGCTAGGAAGGTTCACAGAGATGGATTGAAACAGCAGGAGAAAGAATGGAAAATGATGAGCACTGATCATCTCCCTGAATGTAATTTATAGACGTTGCCATGTGTCCAAATTTACCTAAATATCTACTTTAATTCTATTTAGCTTGTTGCATGTCATTCTTTATTTCAATAACCTATTACTATATTATGAATACAGTCATATGTATATATATGAATACATAAAATAAGGAATATATACATACTGGAGAAGGCTAGAAGATCCATGGAAACTACCTTAGTTGTCTACTCTGTGGCTGCAATCAGTCCATCATCGAGTGAAGCCAAGACAGGAACTCAAGCAGGGCAGCAACGTGGAAGCAGGAACGAAGCAGAGACCAGGAAAAGATGCTGACTCCTGGCTTGCTTCTGGGGCTTACATTCAGACCAAGGGTGGCACTACCCTCAGTGGTCTGGGCCCTGCCCCCACCAATCAGCAATCAAGAAAATCCCCCAGAGACTTGTCTACAGTTCATTATAGGTGAGTGTTCACACAGCGTAAAACACAGCATTCAGTTTCGCTTTGCTAGCTTGATGACTTGTTTATGCTGAGTTCCCCCTTCAGTGTAACTCAGAAACTGCCTAAACCGCATTTCTTATTTAGTTGTAATAATAAAAAAATAATAACAAAAGTATCTCTAAGATATTTTCCCAGTTGGGTGTGATATGAATTTTAATGTACCTTGCAGATGTGTGTTATTCTTAAAAAAAAAAAAAAAAGCAGCTGAAGCTGTTGAGTCAGCTCCGTTCTGAACAACTCCAAAGTCAGTATAAAACCAAGTTCTGGTAGTTGGTGGTCAGCAGGTGAACAGACCCTGGTTAAATTTCTTAGTTCATCTTGATGATTAGGAATAAAGTAGTTCATAGAAACCTTTCACTTTCCTGAACTTACCTCAAATTCAAGAAGACATGTGAATTCAGGTCTCCAATTCTATTCAGCCAAGTAATTGGCCACATGAGACACAGGTTACACCAGGAACCATTGAGTGGAGAAAAGGGAAAAGTGATCCATGATGCTGAATGGAATGTTACAGCTACTAAGACATAAGATTCAAAATACGTAGTGGGAGCATGCCCTCTGGTCTCTAAAACTCGGCAAGCCTGCTCAGCACTTTCTGCTTCTGTCTCCCTAGTGTGCCTCACTTGCCATGCTGGGGTCACATTGCCGCAAGCCCTTGTCTGGCTTTGGAGTCCTTCCTTGATCGTGAGACGTCGTCCCACGACTGACTTCTCTCCCAGTCCCCTCCACAGAGAAGCCTTCCTCTATCCTTGAAGGTGAAGAAGCTCCCCATGCCACCGCCTCCTAGCCCTCATCACTGACCATTGCATAGCCAGGTTTCATTTTCTTTCATAAAAATCCAAGCCTTTAATTACCATTTTTCTTTTGTTTTTAGTTGCTGGGTTGTAGCATATGAACTTTTGGGGCATATGAAATTGATTGCATTGAACATTTTTTAATTTTCTGGTAAAGATGTCTCTGTCTTGGCTACTTTTCTGATGCTGTAACAATACACCATGACCGCCACAAGTCGAAAGTATTTAATTTGATATTATAATTTCGGGGGTTACAGTCCATGATCCATGAAGGCAGAGTGACAGGAACAGCTGAGAGCTGACATCCCAAACCACAAGCAGAAGAGAGAAAGAGCATGCTAGGAACGGGATGCAAGTTTTGAAGCCTCAAAACCTGCCTCCAGAGACACACATCTTCCAGCAAGGCCACGCCTCCTAATCCTTCTCAAACAGTTCCACCAACTGGGGACCAAGTATTCATATGACCGACCGACACTGAGGATGACGGCATCTCATTCAAACCCCCCACTGTCTCTAACATAAAAACCTACCGCCTGATAGCATGTAAGCTTTTTATGGACAAGAACCTTATCTGTTTTTCTCTATACACTGACATTAAGAACAGCATATGGCAGATAATAGTTACTTCAAGTCGGTTATGTGAGGCATGGATAGACTATTACAAGGGGGATGACTTCTCCCTTACTTAAAAGTGTTCGTGCTTGAAAGATGTGATGCATGCTGTTGTTAAAGACCACATGGCTCATGGTTGTGTTTTAAATGGAATAGGAGGATGTAAACTACTTCCTGGAGAAGAGGTGGAGCCTAGCTACTGAGAGAAATCCACTTCACTTTGGCCAGATCCACCATTGAAGTCTTTCCCCGACTGGGCCTCAGAGCAATAATCTCAATGGCCCACTTTCATTAATTATAATATTGGTGGTTTTGGGCTTTCCCTAGAAAAAATACAATTTGAAGATCTGTGCTACTTAAAATATAGTGTAAGGTGGAGCTAACAAACCATTGTAGGAGAAGGAACCCTCAGTGTGACCAGAACATGGAATCTCTCTTCTCCTCTGCATCCTTGATGGTGGCTGGGAAACACCAGCCTTCCTTTGAAACAGAAAAACTAAATGCCTCGCCTGGGTTAAGCCACTTACAATAGGAGTATCAGGAGTGAGAAATGAGAAGAGTAATAACACTGGATTCATGGACTAAGAGAATGCTACCTCAGTTGGAAATAAAAAAAAAAATGTAGACAAAACCTAATTGGAGCCACGTGAAACAGAAAAATTCTAGAATGGTGCTAAGGAGGTTGGAGTGCTTGTCCTACCTCTGGACCTGCCTGAGTGATGCTCCGCCAGTCGTTTTCCCTTACGAGTGGGACAGCTTCTGAAATATTAGGGTACCAACAACATCCACTCTGGAACCGTCATTCCTGTGTTCTTCCTGTGGCAGTGTCAGATCCGGGGTACAAAAGGAGATCTCGGCTACATTTGCTTCATCTCCACACTGACTCCAGTGAGCAATCTGTCTTAAGATTCTCCTGTGTAGCCAGGTGCAGTGGCACATACCTGTAACCCCAGCATTTAGGATACACAGAGAAACCCTGTCTCAAAAATGAAGAGGGAGGAAACAAAAACAAAAACAAGCAAGCAAACAAACAAAGATTGTCCTGTGCACATTTTTTTTATTTTATCAATTTATTCAGGTTACATCTCAATTGTTATCCCATCACGTGTATCCTCCTGTTCCTCCCTCCATCCCTCCTGCTTTTACCCTATTCCCATCCCCTAGGTCTATGAACAAGGGGGTCCTCTTTCCCCACTATATGGTCATAGGCTATCAAGTCTCATCTTGGTACCTGCTTATCCTTTCTTTGAGCGCCACCAGGGCTCCCCACCAAGGGGAAGTGGTCAAATATGGGGCACCAGAGTTCATGTCAGAGTCAGTCCCCGCTCTCCACACAACTGTGGAGAATGTCCTCTCCATCCACTGGGCAGATCAGAGTAGGGGTTTGATGTTTACTGCTTGTATTGTCCTTGGTTAGTGCTTACTTTGGTTTCCAGAACAGAGCTTTTATTTGAAGACTAGGAGGAGTTGACGGCACAAAATAGCTGGGTGTCCCAGAATGACAAGAGGTCTCACAACAGAAGAAGGAGAAGCTGAGCCCCGCTCCCAGCATGCTTCCTTCAGCAGCACCGGGCGCTACGCGGGACTGCACCTTCAGCTTAAACTCCGGTGCGACCTGACATTGCAGCAGCTGCTGCAGCCACCCGCAGTTAGCACGAGTTCTCAGCTGCCTCTGCTGTTTGGATGACAAGCTCCAAATTCAGCCTTGGCGGCCGGGTCTGATGGCCTCAGCTGCTGTCCTGGTTCCTGGTTCCAGGCAAAGGAGAGATGGACGGAAATACGTATGATGGGAGACGTAGCTTATTCCTGCTCAGCCTTGTGAGGTCGAACATTCTGCATAAATGAAGTAGTTCAATTGCTACAGCCACACAAAAGGACAACTGTTTAGACACCTGAATCATTTATTAATAGGAAAAGAATATCCGACCATTTTAATGGCCAGCTTATGAAATCTAGATTTGGAGAGCAAGCCGTGGCAAACCAATCTAGCTATTTTGTATCTGAATGCAGAGAGTTTTAAAGAGAAGTAATAACCAACCAGAGCGATGCTGGAGCAGAAGTTAAATGAACTGTCTGCTTTTTCGGCTAGCTGAACCATATCGTGCTGCCTTCCGTCTATGCCAAATGAGGTCAGATGCCAAAAGTTCATAAAACGTTGATTTTTGCAACATAACTGGATTTGGTTTTCTATAAAGGCTTAGAGACTGAACAGATAAGTGATGTCAGCCACCTGGTTCAGCTTCAGCAAGTGTTGACCAATCACCCACATTAATAGCAGGCATTGGCACTGGAGCTGGTATCCCATGATGCATCAGGAGGTGCCCGGATCTGACTGGTAACAGGGAGCTGAGTTATCTACAGCTTCACGAGCCATCTGTCACCTCCGCTTTGGTCTGGTCAACATTTTTGTCCTCACTCTTGATAGGTACCTCTGCATCTGGTCCACTTGGCTGAAAACAAGGCCTGTGGCAGCTGTGAAAAGATAAGTTAAAGGGTCGCGAAAAGGCTTGGCTCTGTTCATACCACTAACAGATTCCCAAGGATGAGAGCATCAGCTGAGAGTCTCCATCCTGGCCCATAGCTGTAGCCATGGATCAGAATGCATGGCTGGCCCCAGAGGAACTGCCAGAGCAACGACATGGATAGAAAGGCCAGTTCCAGGAAAAGCCTGACTGTGCTCAGACAATCATTCTGTTATAAACATTATATTAGAATATATTAGCCATATTCACTCATCTGTCCATCGAACATGTACTGAATGTTGCCGCATTCTAGGCCCTGTCATAGGTAATAGAAATGCATCAAATGTGCAGAAAGAACAAAGTTATGGGAAAGGTTAATAATAAGGAAATTTATTATGTGTTATTCAGTGGCAAGTACCAAAGAAGAAAGAATGCATGGTGAAGTGCAAGGCTTAAGAGCAGCTGGATCTACATCCACACATGTACCACTCCAAGTAGCACAGACAGAGAGAACCCCATCAAAAAAAATATTTAACCTGAAATCTTCTTTGTGGTGGTTTTTGTTTGTTTGTCTGTTTGAGATAGGGCCTCATTATGTAGCCCTACCTGGCCGGGAACTCATTATGTAGGCCAAGCTGACCTTGAACCCACAGAATCTACCTGTCTCTACCTCCTTCCTGAGTGCTGAGATTAAAGATGTGCACTGCCAACCCTAACTTGCCTACTTACTTGAAATAAATAAAATGATGGAGTGAGCCATGAGGTAACAGCATTGTGAAAATAAATGAAAAAGCACAAAAGTGTGGAGACCAGAGTGTGTTGTGGATGCTCAAGAAACAGCAAGTTGAGACTGGTGATTTAGCTTAGTAACAAAGTAACTGTGAGGCCCTGGGTTCAATTCTAACACACAAAACAAGAAATCCCAGCATCAGGGGAGGGAAGGAGGGAGGGAGGGAGGGAGGGAGGGAGGGAGGGAGGATACAAGGCCATGGTGGAGAAAAAGAAGAATGAGAAGAGGAAGAAGAAGAAGAGGAGGAGGAGGAGGAAGACAATGACAAGGCAATTAGAATGACTGTAGCCTGGAATAAGAGCATGAGTCCAGAGCCGATGACGTCATGAAAGCTATTTTAGAAGCTATTTTAAAAAAAGAAGAAACAGCAAGCAAGTGCATGTCATCGAGGGTACACACAGCAAAACCAGTTCAGGGTCTATGGTGACCACCAAAAGGAAAGATGATGGTGATATAAAACAGGATGTCACGGCTGGATTTTGAAGGTAGGATCGTGCAAACCGACTGGAGGTAAGACAAGAGATGCTGAAGGGGTTCAGGTGGGAGTCTATCCTGAGCAGCTGGGAAGATGACATTTCCACAAGCTCTAAAAGACCAGAGGAGAGGCAGATCAGTGGAATGAAGGGAACCCAGAATCTAGTTTGGGTCATTTTAGACTTTAAGTACTTTACACATGCAGAAGATCCTGAGAGATTGGCTCGTTGACTATTAAATCCAGTTGAAGGACTCTGCTCAAGGTACACATAAGCAGAAGCTGGTGACACAGCTTACTGGTTAAGAGCTCACACTGCTTTGTAGAGGACCCAAGTTCAGTTCTCAGCACTGATGTCAGACAGCTCCCTCCCCATGGGACAGCAAGCACGCTGGCCTTCATGGGCACCTGCATGCGTGTGCACAGAACTACATCCAGACATAGACACATTTTTCTAATCTCAAAAGAGACCTATTTTAGAATTGTCAGTACACGGTGGCACTCAGAGACTTGAAACGAAATGAGAACACTATGAAAGTGAGTGACAATATGGAAGAGTTGAACACAAATAGTGATGCCCACCTGTCTATTACCTGTCTATTACCTGTCTATTACACAGAAGTCAGAGAGATGAAATCAAAAACAAAACAAAACAACAAAGTTAGGCAGGACTGTTCATTGAGGTGAGAATATAAGTCAAAGACACCTTGGGGAGGGAAGGAATTAGGGGGGTAAACAGTTTGTGGTACTTCTAACCATGGAGCTGTATTGGATTTAACAGCATAAAGGTCACTGATCCTCATCTAAGTTGTTGGGATTTTGCTTTGTTTCATCTTTATTGAGGTGAAGAAAACCAACTCTGCAGTGAATACAGAAGAGAAAATAGGATGACAGAAATCAGAGACAACTAGTAAAGAAAACGTGGACATTTTTGCTATGAAACTGAACAGAAATGGCATAGCAAGCGACGTTCGATTGCTTTGATAGTCAAGAGATGTTTGCTTAGGAAGTATCAAACTGTCTTTATATGCTTATGTGAAGGCAGGTTCAGATGGTATTACAGAAACGGAGAAGCACTGGGTAGATACAGTTTTAGATGTGGACATAAGAAAAAAAAATCCAGATGTGGTGGCATATGCCAGCACTCAGATGCCTGGGGCAGGAAGATTACCACCAGCTCAAGGCCAGCCTCATCTACATAGCAAGTGCCATGCCAGGCCGAGGGCAACACGAGACCTTACCACCTGTGGTCAGGGTGGAGAGAAAAGTGTGTGTGCTCACTAGCATGTGCAAAGCCCTGAGTTCAGTCCCCCAACAGTGCAAACAGAAGGGGAGAAAAGAAAGAAGAGGTAGAAAAAAAGTAGTGAAAAAGAAAAAAAGCACAACAAAAAGAAAGAAAATAGAGTAGGGAAAATCTCAGCCTTAAAGCCAGTGTCTTAAAAACAAGATCTTGAGTATCCCAGGCTGATCAAGAGCTTGATCTATCACCAAGGATGTAGTTCCGGCTTCCTGCTTCCACCTCCCATGTGCTGGGATTAAAGGCTTGCACCACCATGCCTGGCTTTTTTTAGTTGCTGTTCTCTGGCAGCACTTAGTGGCACTTGTGTTGTCACAAAGTAGATGGACTGTCGGTTGAACTAGCCTTGAGGCCTTTCAGTCAAAGTTGACCAAGGAAAAGAAAAAGATAGGACCAGAGGTGTTATGGAAGGAACCGCTCTAACAGCGCACCCTAGAAACTGAGCTGAGGAGCGAGAAGGGGAAACCGGGATGCTGAAAAGTCCAAACATGCACACACCAAGGATCGTGGGTCTCAAAAGGATGGGGAATCCATTAGCCTTTTCAGTTCTTTGCAAGAAGCAGGCTTTAAATCACAAATGGAGACAGTTGGAGAGTAAATATTAAAGCTGGAATGACAAGAGATTATGGTCCAGGTGGGGATAGTCCAACAATATGGAGGTCATGGAACTCAGAGAACGGCCTGCAAGAGGGGCGCCACAGAAAACACGGAAGTGGAGAGCCATTGGGGGGAGGGGGGTGCATCAGCGACAGAGTGCTTGAGTAGCATGCCTGAAACCCTGGTGTCTCCAGGAACCTAGGACGAGGAATAGCTGAAAATCACGTAATTGGCCTGAGAAGTGGCTTGGGTGAGTGGAAGAGCCACTCTCACCAGGTCCATGGGATGGCAGTGAGCTGCCTGTCATAGACACTCTGGCGCAACCACTGGAACTGCTAAGTTCTCTGCCTTCTTGTTCTCACCGTGCGCGCGCACATACACACACACACACACACACACACACACACACACACACACACGCACACACACATCTCCCTCCCTGAGTGCTGAGCCACAGAATACTTTCCACGTGCTGAGCAGAAAAGACCTCCTATGTTTGCAAAGCTAAACAATGAATTCTCCATGATGAGATACATGGCCACAGGTTAAAGACTTAGGAAAACCATGCTTCCTGTGAAGAAAACAAGAGTCATAAAAAGCAGGAGTGTGTGTGTGTGTGTGTGTGTGTGTGTGTGTGTGTGTGTGTGTGTGTGTGTTGGAGGGTCTGCTGCTGGTATCCCCGGAGCCTCACTGTTCCTTCCTGTCTGGCCATTTACCTCACAAATGCTATATGATGAAGAATTTGCAGAGTGGGAGCCTTTAAAGATTTAACAATTATTCTGTAAAGGTCACTATAAACTGTGGCACAATTGTTCATCTTTATCTTTTAATTCCTATTTTGGGAAACAGGAAGAAAAATAAACAGGAAAAGCGCATAAAAATCCCCAACAGGAGCCAACTGAACAAAAATAGTGCTGACGGGAAGCAAACATCTTAAAACTCGGAGACCCGTGGGGGACAAGACAGACTGAGACATTCTGCATGACTGATGACTTTTAATTGCTCTTGAGACACGGCTTTCTGTTAACTGAAACATGGTCAGCAAGCAAGGAGACGTACTGACTAACAACCCTTTTCTGCACAATGAGACATCTCCCAACAGTGCACTCTACCAACACCCTGTAAAGAAAAAGGAGTGAAAGGCGGCAGGGCCCTGCCACCAGTGGCTGGGTGATAACACAGTAGCTTGGCCTCATATCTGCTTAAAAATAGCCATGTCTTGAGAGATAATAGACACAGGACTACGGACTTTTGAAAACAAGATTTGAAAGACAGTGGGGAGACTTGCCATACCTAAGACATTCCTCATTTATTCAACAGAGTCCAACAAGAACCATTCTAAGAATCAGTTCTCTTGTTGTTGTTCTGTTTTGTTTTGTTTTGTTTTGTTTTCTGAGACAGGGTTTCTCTGTGTAGCCTTGGCTGTCCTGAAACTCACTTTGTAGACCAGGCTGGCCTCGAACTCACAGAGATCCACCTGCCTCTGCCTCTGCCTCCCAGAGTACTGGGATTACAGACGTGAGTTGCCAAGCCCGGCTAAGAATACATTCTTTTCATGCGGCCATCATGACTTAACTCATCAGATGACTCCGTTTGCCGAGTGAACGCATGCCGGGCCTTCTGCAAATGGTGCATCCAGACTGTCCCTATGAATAAAGAAATGGACAAGACAAGCCCTGCGGGCACTAGTGATCCTCTTGCATATCAAAGCTGGCATCGGTGAAACTCTCAGTGTTCTCAGTTGTGCCTTTCTTAGCAAGAAGAATCCTTGCTTCCGGCTCAGGTGACCTTCTCAGGTGGCCCCACTTTATCCATCTGCAAGTAGCAGGTGAATCACACCCCTGCTTTAAAACCCATGTTATCCTGCCGTGCCTACAATCCGTGTGTCTCCCACCACCTTGTTTTATTTATCCAACAATCCACATAGCATCCGTGGCGAAGCACTGTTCTGCCATCAGGAAGCTACCTACTCACTATAATCCGCTTACATAAGTACTTTTATTCATAGTGACATAATTATCTACCACGATAATAAAACCAGTATTATCTGCTTTAACAGGTGACACAGCTGAGGCCCAGAGTCGTTTAAGCAGTTAAGGTATATTTTACTGTTGAGACACTAATAATCGGATCCTGCCTCACAAGGTGATTTATATGAAGCTTTTGAAATCCTGTAACGGGCAGGGTCATGTGAGCCTTTTTTGGAGACTGTGTCTCTTACTTGGCTGGCAAAAAATATATAACCATCCGCTAGAGACAGTGGAGCCCCAAGGCATCTGTTATAGTCACAAATACACCTGCCACACAGCAGCATAAGCCTGGTGCACCCTCTTCCGATCCGTTCTGCCCCTAGCTCCTTTCTTTCTTTCTTTCTTTCTTTCTTTCTTTTTTTTCTGTCTCTTCAACGGGAAAGAATTTCAAAGTTCTTAACGCAGAAACTAGTTCATTTTATACTCCAAATAAGTCATCTTCCCTTGCCTCGCACTCAGGCTTTTAATCCTATCATTTTGCAGAGATGTACTATCTGCCTTTATAATCATCGTCCACTCAAAGGCGGGTTCTAATTTCCCTCCTCCACCGCTGCGCTAACCTTGTCTCACCTTCCCTGGCCATTTGCTTGGAATCTCTCCTGTAACTGTGATCTTCTGCCACAGCCCTGCCTCCTGATCCAGGCACTCGCTTGCCCGGCCCTCCCCTGCTCGGCCCTCCCCTAGCCCCTCACGCCCCAGCAATTCCATCCTTCTAGTTGTCCTATGCTTTGAAATGTCCACATTCTCTCTAAGCACCAGGTGTGGCTCAACCTTAACCTCTTCAAAGCTCCAGCCCCCGGCAGCAAAAATGGAAATTTAACCTTCTGTGTTCTTTAGCACCAAAGGCTCACGACATAAGTTTACAACACACTTTATATTAACATATTTAAAATTTGCTTTTCATCAAAAAGTAAAAATTATATATATATATGTGTGTGTGTGTGTTATATATGTACATATACATATATACATATATGCACACACATATACATATATGTTGCATGTGCAATGTGGTATTTTGAAACATGTGTACAAGGTACAGTGGCTAAAATTATCTAATAAAAGATATATATTACCTCACATATTTATCATATTCTGTGACGAAACACTAAACTTCTACTTTGAGACATTTTCAAAGATCCATTATGGGCTAGGAGTGTAACTCAGTGGTAGAGCACTGGCCTGCCGTGCACAGGGCCCTGCTTCAATTTCTAGCACCCAAAAACATACTATATGCTGTTATTAACTATAGTCACCACAGGTCTCCTGAATTTACTTTTCATCTCCCAACTGCACCCAGCCCCAGGGCCTACTAACCACCATTCAACTCTCTACTTGGCCACAACCCTTTCAGATGTCTTTGCGTGAAGTTGTGTGGTATTTATTTCCCTGGATCTGGCTTTATTTTACTTAATGTAGTATCCTTCAGGTTCATAGCTGTTGCTTCAACCAACTTGACTCTTTTCAAAGATGGAACATTTTCTTTTCACAGTTGGTGAATACTGAGTTGGTTGGCTCTTTACCCTGGCCATTGCACGCAGCGTTGTAGTAACATGAGCCTGAGGATTTCTCCTTGGCACGCTAAGGTCACGTCCTTTGGATGGATCTCAGTATTGGGATTGCTGAATCATTTTGACACTAATAACATTTAAAGCATGGACTTCTGTTACTGTTTAAAAACTAAGGGAAGAGGGAAGACAATAGACATCTTAATGTGGCTCCTTTGCTTTACTCCTTTGCAGCCTTTGGAATGGTGCAAGTCAAGCCCAGGATGCGCTACTCTCTGCAGCAACTGCACAGGTGCCCAGGTGAACCCACAAGAGCGCCTGCTTCAGGTGCGCGCCATCCATCAAACGCGCGGCGGAGAGAAAGGTTTCAACAACTGGGAGCAGGAAGAGCGTGGCCCGGGAGTCAGAGACTCGAGCTTAGAGCTGAGCTTTTCATTTATTTGTGGTTTAACTTTCAGCAGGTTACTGTTCACATTCTCCCAGGATTTCTTGTCTAGAACAGGAAGAAACCGGTATATTAATCACGAAGGTCCCATATGCCTTGGAAGATCGCACGACTATCAATGGTCTATCCCAAACGCCCCAAAGTGTCCATCTTTGTCAAACTGCATGGTAGCACTAGCTAAGCCCCCTGCTAAACAGACCTCAGTAATGAACACCGCCATGCCAGATAGAGGCCAAGGCCTGAGAAACATGTAAATGGTGGCTTCCGCCTCAAGGAGTTGAGAAGAAAAAATGATTAGGATAGTTAGCATGAATATGTGGGAAGGGAATTTGTTGTAATCCCAGCTACACCTGTAATTCATGGCATGGGGGAGTGGTCAAGACAGACATGCCCATGATGGGGACAGTAAGCTGGCTTTAAAGAACAGGTAGATTTAGACTTGTAAACAGAAAACGAAACTTCAGCTGAGGACTAAGTCAACTGTGCCGAGGAGGGGCGGGGGAAGAGAGGGAGCAGAGGCATGGACATCAGGATTACATATCAAAATTCTGCCTCTCTCAATAAAAAGCAAATAGTGAGTGTTGTAAAGGAAATAAGACTCAACGGGACCTGAGTGAGCCTGGGTAACACGGGCTTTGGGAACAAGTAATAAGGCAGACACACTCCAAGTGTATCTCTATGATTAGAAGCATTAAAGTGCTTGTAATCATTAAGGAAAAAATGTCACGACAAATGTACAGATCAACTGATAAAAACATCACACACACACACATCTCTCTTACAACTCCCATGATAGGCCAGGCTTCAAAGCTGAAAGTATGTTAAAGTTTTAAAATGTGTAATGGAACTTTGGAATCAAGGTGAAATGAGAGAAGCGAAAACCTCCTCCTGCCTCTCATCCTCTGGTACTGTGACCCCGGGACTAATAGCCAGAACAGTCAAGAGTTTTAATTGCCTGTTAATTGACATGCATAGGGAGGGAATCGATTGCTAAGGTAACCAGGTCCCAAGCCATATGGGGCTCTGTACTGCGATTCCAACACCTTGAGCTACCCTTGAAGTGAGTCAGTCGTGGACCGTGCTCCCTTGGCAGCAGAGAGCTTGCCACTGACTCTATCCCAAAAAGAGCAGAGCCCTGACCTGGTGCCTGAAGCCGGATGTTGAAATCACCTTATGAAATTCGAAAAGATAAAATTCTCCAGTTGGGCTAATGGCTCTGCCAAAACGATGTGACCTGGGACACCATGGACATTTTCAGCAGAATGTTGTAGTCACTAAGTGTCAGAGCTAGAGCAGCCAGGCTTCAGCTGCCAATGGGACTTCGCAGGAGGAACCGAGCCCACGAGCCACGGAGGAGGAGGGAGTGATTTCTCAAGGTCAAACTGTACTTAAGGGCACACCTGGGATTACATCTCAGACGTCAAAGTTTCCAGGCTGGTGCCTTTGCCAAATCATGGACTGACCTCTCATGTGTGGTCACTGAACTGAAGAAAGGATTCAGAGTAAGTTTTTCACCAGCAGGGCATAGTAAAGGAGGGGTAGAAAGGGGGAAGGGAGCAGGGTGGGGAGGGAGGGACGTCGACACACTCACTCCTTGACCTTACCATTAAGGTAAGACCAATTTACTCGAGGAAACTGACCGATAAAGAAGCCCTTGAATTTGGTGAGCCTGGGAGCAAAGGCTAGACTGTTCTTTGACAAATCGCCTTCCAAATCTCTGGATTTAGTGATGAAACTATACTATTAAAATTCTTTTTTTTTTTTTAAGCCAGGCATGGTGGAGCACACCTTTAATCTCAGCACTCGAGAGGCAGAGGCAAGAGGATCAATGTGAATTCGAGGCCAGCCTGGTCTACAAAGCGAGTCCAGGACAGCCAAGATAACATAGAGAAACCCTATCTCGAAACACACTCCATCCAAAAAAAAAATGCATTTTTCAGGCTATGCCATTTTACTTATTTCCCAAAGCATTTGTGACTTCCCTTCCTAATTTACCATATGACTTTTAATATTTTTTTTGCATATTTCCTCTCTCCCCACACTAGAATGTGACCACCACAAAAGATGTTTGTTTGCTCAGTTTATGAGTTTCTTAGAGACCCAGAGTTCTCAAGGGATACCTAGAGCAAATAAATGACTGGATGATGACTGGCCCCATCTCTTGCTTTGGATAATCACCATGTCTATAATTTTTTTTTCAACATAAGCAGAATAATTCTCACCTAACAAGGAATAAGGACTCTGGGCTACAAGTTAGCGCTGAATAAAACCTGGCTTTGTCCTTTAAATGTTCGAAATGAACAGCACCCATCTCTGAACCATCTCACCTCTTCCTATACTCAAACCACACTCCATGCCATACTTGTCCGGACATGGCATTCTCTCCCAGACCTTGAGTGAATGAGGATACGGCCATGCCGGGTAAATGCAGTAATGGAATTGTGGCTCCGAAGAGGAAGTGCTCTCTCTCTGTAGATCCCAGTAGGTCCAGTGGTGAATCCTGACCTTGCCTCACACTCCAGCCACTTGACCCGTGACACTTTTCCAAAACCCATTTTTTTTCTCTCTCTCCCCTATGCAGATAAGTGAACCTCTATCCCCAAGTTGGGTCACTGAGGATAAGCGTCTGCAAATGACTTACAGAATATTAGATGCTTAAAAATAAACAGAAAAAGACATTGTTATCCTTAGAGAATGTCCCTAGAGAATGGATTGGCTTATTTGAAAATTTGTCTTTTAGAAATATAAGCTACAAGCCAGATATTGCTGTCACTGTGGGGGAATATATCACATTGGAGCTTACAGCTGGTGAATTACGGAATTTTATGCTTATATTTTCCACTTATGCCTCTCATTGTGTACAAAGCGAAACTGAAAAGAAAGCTAATGTAAGGAACCCAATTTGCTGAAGAATACTATTTCCTAAAATATTTTTTTAAATCACCCATAGATGCGAAACACCTTAGAATGCATGTTTGCTAGCCTACAAAGAGCATTTGTACCTATTTTGCATCCACATATCTTTGTCATCCTGTGCAGTGACTTGGAACCCTTAGGCCACATTTCATCAGTCCGTCATCCTTCCATTTTACCAACTCTGCCCTCACATGCCCGACATACTGGACCTCTCTCCACTCGCACACCGTGAAGGACTACTTTTCTCTATACCTTTGTTCAAGTTGTTCTCTCTGGCAGTGATGTCCTTTCTCATGTTAGAGAAACCATGTCCGTGAAATCTTACCGACATGGCTGCCTGAACAAGCTTCAGAAAAAGGTGACACCAATAGACATGCTAATACAGAAGAGGGAAATTTCATCCGAGTTCAACCCTAGACGAAGAACGGCAGGCAACGAAAGAGTGTTGAGAACTGGAAAAATGGTCTTCCCTAGGAAGGAGTCCTCAGGTTGGTTATCCAATACCAGATGGTCAGCCCTGAAAGAGCGGAGTGTGTTTATGTATTTAAGAATACATATATGTGTAGCAACAATTAAAGAAATGCAAACTGTGAGTTTGAGAGTCAGCGGGGGGGGGGGGGGGGTTGCAAGAGGGGTGAGAGGGAAGAAAGGAAAGGGAGAAATGATGTGACTACATTTTAATTTCAAGATGAATATCTCCTCAAAAGAATTCCCTTTCTCCTGATGTCCCCAATTCACTTTTCAAACTTCTGTCCATTTATGAAGGCCTAGCTTGATATTTTCCTTCCCCAAAGTCTCCTCAGGCCTCTTCAGCAGGCAGCTGTGGAGAACTTGTACAGATTCTGCCTGTCAAGTAACCTTTCTTTGTATGGACCATCATTTGACTAATAGGACTATCGAATCCAGTCCTAGCCTTTTACCTGTCTGTCTTCTCATGCTTCTGTTTCCTGGCAATAAAAATGCAGTAATTGAACATATGATCCAAGCCAAGCAAACCCCCTCTCTTTGGAGAATATGGCATTGAATTACATGACAGTGCTCCACTGTGTTGGGAGCTCTCGTGTCTTGAGTGATTCCAGCAGCAAAATCCTAAAGACACCTTGGGCCACTGTGGCTCTCTGTGCAATAACTGCTTTGTATTTCTATTCTTGTCTTTACACTATTTTCTGTTATATACTCTTCTTTCACTCATAAAAAAATGTTGGGTTTATCTCAATAAATTATCTGTATTAATGATTCAAGAAACTGAACTGTTGCTACTTCTCCAATAGTCACCGTTGCTTTGGGTCACCCTGACATATTTGCCACCCATCTGCTTTAGATTCAAGTTTTTAGCCAGCCTCTCACTTTCTCATTGAATGTTAAGGTCTTCAATGAGGTCTCTGTGCCGTTTAGTGCCTACTGTCATCACCTGCACTCCATCGTGTCTCAAAAGATATTAATGAGGTTAAAATTCAGAAAACACATTTTCCTTCAGTTCAAATCTAATGCAAACTCTGACATAATGTTTAGTTCCAAAAGTGGAAATTTTTTCAGATGCTTACAATAATTGAATCTGAGGACTGGAAAAGACTTCCGGGACCATCACTAAAGCCTGACTCCAATGTTCTTGAAGTACATCAACTACAACGAGCATGCTTTTGAGCTCAAAGACACATGTTCTCTGCCTCAGTCTCTGTGGACAGGGTGGGACCAGAGGCAGATCATGACAATCAGCAGAGGGTAGCAGGGGTATCTGTCTCTCCAAGAGAAGCAGAAGACCAAAAGTGGAGAGTGGGATATGAGGATCCCTGTCAAAGGATTCTCCCATTTCTGCTTCTCTTTTTACCTGTTTCACTTTAAACTTCCATTACCAATGCATAGCATTTTATTCCCATCTTTCCTGGAGTCTCCATTTTCTCACTTAATAAAAGCCAAGATGTAGCTCAAGTATGTTTCCCCCAAACGCTATTGGAATTCCCCTATAAAAATCCTGATATAAACTATGGCTTCTTATTAATAAATACGTTTATTAAGTGGGACCTTAAAAACTAAAACCATATGGACACTACATATAAAGTGAATGGTATATTTTAAGTGAAGAGATATGTTGTGTTTATAATGTACAAAGTAGCTAAAAAACCATCCCAAAGTATATCTGGTGTTTTAAATACAGTAAGCCAAGAGGGCAGAGCAGTGCTTACTTAGGATGTGATGAGTGAGTAGAAAGGGCATGTGCAGGTGAGCTTTGCTGTTACAGGTGATGACAAGAGAGCCTCTAAAAGTGCTGGAGAAGAGGCAGACAACAGATGCTCTTACTGAACTGCCTTTTGAATCCTGTTTGTTCATGAGCAGCACTGAAGCAAGGGCCGGATATTACCTTCATGCAATAAACTCACGAAATGACAGCCAAGGCAAGATGTGCAGTTCTGGCACAGAGAAGCCCCTGATGGGGCAGCTCCTCACTGAATCCTATCACACCAGCCAGCAGGGGAGACATACACATGATGAGCCACAATGACGTCAGGTTTGGAGGAAGTGCACAACAGAGTGAGGTATGGTTCCTGGGGAAAGATAGGGAAGTGTCTTCTTCTGCGCTTGCTTTACTGATGATCCCGGAGCGTCAAACCCCAGGGGAATGGTTGCCATGCAGGGCAGGCATGGCGCTGAGCTGAGGAAGGACAGTACAGGGCAGGAAGGTGGGAGATGCCCTGGGGTCTGTGGACTGGGTCTCACTCCCCAAAGGGGAATAAATGAAGTCAAGAATCAAAGTTCTTCCTTCCAGCTGTTTGCCACTCCACTCTGGGTACCCAAATAAATAGATGGTACAATTTCATGAATAAATTAGTAGAACTAAAATATCACCTGAAATCATTAGCCAAAGAGGGCTCTTTAACATGTGTGTGTGTGTGTGTGTGTGTGTGTGTGTGTGTGTGTGTGTGTTTGACCAACAAAAGTCAGTCCTTAAGTCATATTCTCTTTGTATGATTAGACTGAAATTGTATGTGTGTATGTGTGTGTGTGTGTGAGTGTGTGTGTAGACTGGCTTACGTGATATGGCCTGGGTAGTGAACAGTGTCTGCCTCACCCTGGAAAGGCCTAGAATCCAGTAGTTCCTCAGTCCACTAGGCTGAATGTCTCAGAAATCTCAATCTAGCACTGAAGGCCTGGAGGATTTCTGAGGTCTTCTGGTCTTCTGTTGCCATTGGAAGGCCGTGTGTGTTTCCTCCAAGCCTCCCCTGCTGGCTAGTGGACTAGGACTCAGTGAGGAGCTGCACCATGAGGTTTTAGTATCTGTGGAGGGAACAGCAATGGCGGGACCAGAGTAGATGAACTTGTCAACAGGAGTGAAGGCAAGCAGGCAAAGGACAAAGTTTTTCTTCTCCCACCTGCATTTTATCTGGGCTGCCACCAGAAGGTATAGCCCACATTGAAGGGGGTCTTACTACCTCAAAAAATTGATCAAGAAAATCCTTAATGAGACTGCTCAGTAGTCTGCCTTTTAGTTCATTCCAAATTCAGTCACCAGGAGAGCCAAAACTAACCATCACACCTCCCTATATGTTGTTGGACAGGGAGGCCCCTGAATCAATGCAGGCTATTGTGATTACTCTCAGCTGCTCACTAGACTTGGCGGTAAGGCCTTAGTGCTGCAGACTTAAACTAACCACGCATGCTAAATACCGTACACAGAGAAACCAAGTTGGAACTGAGCTGGGAGCTTCCTCCCTGCTGGAAGGTGCTATGCAGGCTGATGGGGGAAAAAAACCACCAGTGCTCTTGCCCAGCTGTGATCACCGAAAGCTACAATGCTGGCCTGCCAGACAAGATGTGCCCACAGTTGCAACAGTGGCATGATTGTGATGGGGTAACCAATCACTTTCTGATCAGCTCTGAGGCTTAATCCACAGGAGAAAACTTACCTTTGGAGCTGTAACCCTGGATAAGAGCTGTGCCCAAGGAGGCTATTGGCCCTAGAGTGAAACATACTACGGCTATTTTGCTAGTGGGCATCAAATCAAACTTATATCTGAATCCTTAGATTTATGCCCGTTGACTACTGCAGTCCTCTTCCTTCTCCAAAGAAGTTTCAGATTACTGTAAGCAGTCGTTAAAGAAAGGACTCCGCCTCATAACTAGTCAGAGTGCTGAGAATAAGTGACTGTTATGAGCTCCTTCCTGAACAGGACATTGATGTCATCCCCTAAGAGAAAATGGCAGGAGATGGATAGAAAAGAATCTAAGAGCCTAAGCGCAGAGGATAGAGAGGTGTGCCCTCCCATGTAAATATGTGCCTTTGACTTTGACATTGGTTGCCTACCCAAGACTAGACCCATCACCATTTCATAACTAATGACAGAGGGGTTGCTGAGGTCCCAGCCCTCCTGAGGGAAATTGGTAGTTAAGGGTTGCTAGGAGAGACAGAGCCACCTTTCTTCTGTGGTATTGGCATTGATAAATTGTCCATGCTCCAATAACTAACCCTACATCCATGCTCATGTGAGCAGCCCTAAACTCAGTGGCATGCACTGGCATGTGTGTGTGTGTGTGTGTGTGTGTGTGTGTGTGTGTGTGTGTGTGTCTGCATGCATACACACAGGCATGCAGACACTACACATATACACATACACACACATGCACAGACTCACCTACACACGCAAAAGTAAAAAGAGCACTTCAAAATAGGGGGAGGAATGATAAAAGGTAATGGGGTGAAGACTGGTAAAGTGTATGAAACTATTAACAAATAAACAGATTGATTTGACAATAATTTTTAAAGCCTTACACTGAGGTTGCGAAGTACTTGGGGCTTGGCACCTGTCTGTAGGAATATAAAATGGAGCCGTTGGTCTGGGAGATAGCAGTACCTCCTTAACCTTAGAGTGTAGAATTGCAATGTGCCATGTCTAGTTGGCTGTCCAAAAGAACTCCTAACAAGTGTCAGATAAAGGCAGGTACACTCATGGTCATAATGTTCACAGTGGCACCAGTGACAAAAGCCACAAGATGAAAACAATCCCAGCACACAGCCACAATCAACTGTTCACAATAATGGTGTGCACATAGAGTGAAATATTTTTTTAAACATTTATTTATTATGTATACAGTGTTCTGCCTGCATGTAGGCACGCTGGCCAGAAGAGGGCACCAGATTTCACTGTAGATGGTTGAGAGCCACCATGTCGTTGCTGGGAACTGAACTCAGGACCTTTGGAAGAGCAGGCAGTGCTCTTAACCTCTCAGCCATCTCTCCAGCCCAGAGTGAAATATTATTTACCCATAAAATTGGAGCACTCGGGAACATTGGCAACATGGATGACCTCTAAAAATATTAGGCTTGATGAAAGAAGGAAGGTACAAAGATCATCTATCGGTGAATTCATCTCCACGAGCCATGCCAGACAAAAGGAAGGGTGCCGGTTCCCGGAAGGAGGAAGGGGATGGCTTCTTCATGGCTACACTGTTACCTTTCAGGGTGATAGAAATTTCCTGGCAGTGGTTTTATGCACTGTGAAGACACTAACTTTCGCTGAGACACTGAGTGTTTTGCTTCTGTGTGTGCTGTTCACCACACGCACGCAGAACCTGGGTCGTCTGGAAGAGCAGCCACTGCTATGAATTGCTGAACCATCTCTTAAGCCTCAGAGACCTTTGCTTTTAAATGGTTATTTTATGTTATGTTAATTTCATTTGATTATTTAAAAGCAGCACTCAGTCCAAAACTACACTCCTTAGTGTCATATCAAAAACTGACCAAAAAAAAAATTGTTGAAAATAGATCTTTTCTAAGACAGTATATTCCAATTAGTGTTTCCTCCCTTAAAACCTTCCAGATCCTTCCACCTCTCCTCTCATTCAGATCCATACCCCTTATTTCCCTCATTAGAAAACAAACAAGCATCGAAATGCTAACAATAAAGTAAAATAAAATAAAATAAAACAGAAGAAAAATGATCAAAGAAACTGTTTGCACACACAGAAATCTCATAAAAACACAAAAATAGAAGCCATAATATATACAACTCGTCAATGACTTATTTTTAAAAGTAACAAATAAGCCAGGGTGTGGTGGTACACACCTTTAATCCCAGCACTAGGGAGGCAGAGGCAAGCAGATCTTTGTGAGTTTGAGGCCAGCCTGGTCTACATAGCAAGTCCAGGACAACCAAGGCTACATAGAGAAACCCTGTTTTGAAAAAAAAAGAAAAAAGAAAAAAAAAAAGAAAAAAAAGTAAGAAATAAAGATCAACAAAACCAAAGCATGTGAACAAAATTATTTGTTGGCCAATTCTGTTGCAAATAAAGATTCAGATGCTAAAGAGCCATAATATTCCTGAACAAAAAAATTTAAGAATTCAGCCAGGCATGGTGGCATACACCTGTAATCTCAGTACTTGGAGAAGCCAAGGCAGGTGGACCTCTGTGAGTTCAAGGCCTGCCTCGTCTATAAAGCAAGTCCTGGACAGTCAAGGCTACACAGAAAAACCTTGTCAAAAAAAAAAAAGATTTAAAAATGATTTAAACCACTTCTGAATTTAAATTTTTTCATCTTTAAAAAGTTATTAAAGATTTACATATTTTATTACTTTGTGTATATGAGTGCTTTGTATATATGAGTACCAGCTGCATGCCTGGTGTCTATAGGAGCTAGAAATGGGCATCAGACTACCTGGCCTTGGAGTTTAGACAGTTGTGCACCATCCTATGGATGCTGGGAATCGAACCCGGGTCCTCTGCAAGAGCAAGAGTTGCTCTTAACCCTTGAGCCAACTTTCCAGGCCAAATCTGGAATTATTTTAAGTCACAGGCTAAAAATCAAATTCCTTTTACTTGCAGTGCCTTAGAGATACTGGCATAGAGTGACACCTTATCTTGCTATTTTGACATAAATAACTCGAAAACTACAAATAAGTAAGGAAAATCTTGCCTAACCTATGTGGTTCAGGATTGTGTGAGTGTAGCAGAACTCTTTCCCAAGCACAGTGGGAGCTCGCCCTTCATGACAGGGTTGTGGTGGTGTCTGCAGGACACCAGCGGCGAGGTCTGTGCCCTGGCGACCATCCTCTGACGCCTGCACAGCGCGCAGGGCATCTGACACTGCGGCAGCACAGCTGTGACTCCAGCTGTCTGCTGCTCGGGATGGATCACACATAATGATGCCCACTGATTTGAGCTCAAAAGGATAAAGCTTACTGACGATTGATATTTTCCCTCAAATCCTACTGGCTCTTGGTGGGATACAGTTCTGTTAGGCTGTTAAGAAGTGATGATTTAATACAGCATCTCCCCAGCCTTTTGCAATGCCTCTTCTGTTTCTTTCTGAGCTTAGGCTGACAAGCTCCTCTTCTCTTTCTACTTCCACTCTTCTCTCTCTCTCTCTCTCTCTCTCTCTCTCTCTCTCTCTCTCTCTCTCTCTCTCTCTCTCTCGTTGAGATTCTTGCTGACTAGATGGTTCTGATGTCAGGGACCATCGGAGGCTGTGCTCTGTAGGTGCTCGCTCCTCCAAAATCAGTCTGAGTGAGTAGTGAGGACAGATCTTAACCAAAAATATCCCCAACAATCCCCCCCCCCAATGGAATTTAAGCTACTTGCCTGTACATACTTTACAAAGAGGAATGAGGATAAAAAAAATGTGAGCTTCCCCACCAGAATTCATGCCCGGGTCTCAACTTGATACATTTCCCCTCAAACATATACACATTTTAGAGCTTGCCTTCTGGTGCCATCTGTGAGAACTATAAATGAGATGTGAAAAGCAAACAGGGAAAGACACGTAAGAGGAGGGGAATAAGGTCCTGAACTAACCAGAAACAGAGACCGGAAGTGAGCAGGCTGACTCTGGAGCCAGGCGCCGAGCTTCGGGGAAGTGCGGGTAAGATTAAGCGGTGACTCCTACCTTCCACGAGAGCGGTAGACGTCCCTGATTTTGACTGTTATCAAGGTGAACTGTGGCCATCACCTGGAACAAGAGCTGATCCCACATTAACTGTCTTGCTCATCTAGAGACTGATGCCTCCACCCGTTTATGGTCATCCCAGGATGCAAAGCTTTTTCCTTCACTGAGGCAGATTTTCCTCATCCCAGATTTAGACATGTTTTGAAACCATCCTATAGGCTTAAGGGCTTTGCTGGTTCCGGGTGAAGTTGATTCTCCCAGGCAAAGCTTCCACAGTGTTCTGTTCCCACCTTCGTGGAACACGGATTACACTGTATATTAATGATCTTTTCTTTTCTGGCTCCTTGCACTGGGAATGGTTGTACCTCAGCGAGACAAAGGAAAAAAGATGCCCTCATACAAAGCAGCCGCTAGGCATTTAGACTTCTCACCCAGTCTGTCCAAGCTCAAGGCCTTGTCCACCATTCCCTGTCTTACAATGGAGCCTTGCAGAGGTTTCCTGTGAATAACCATAGCCCCTCCTTCAGGAGAATGCAAACACAAGATTGGACACAGAATATGCTGTCTTCAGTGGATGTGATTCATCAGGATTTCTGTTGTTGTTTTGTATTGTTTTTGTTTATTTTTTTGAAATTATTTTTGTTTTGGTTTGTTTGTTTGTTTGTTTGTTTCCTTGCTTGTTGAATCATGTGAAGCCTGGAACTTAGTCTGCAGACCAGGTTGGCCTCAAACCAGAGGTCCGCCTGCCTATGCCAGAGTGCTGGGATTAAAGACGTGCGTCACCACCCACCGTGATTGATCCATGTTTCTGTCCTCTAGCACAGTCAAAATATTTAATAAAAGTGCATTGACATTGTAAATAGAATAGAACAGTTTACAAGAGCTGCCTGAGTTGGAAAATATTTTACCAACTTGCCTGCCAAAATTTCCCTTGAACAGAAAGAGGAGCCCTCTTTTTAGACATTCCGTGATGTTAGAGTGAGTCACTAACTTCCCTTTGGCTTAAGAGGGAAATGGCAGAAGCTCTTTGTTCCTCCTCTTGCCTGGAAATGGTGTGCTTATCTGAGAGGTGAAGGTGAGAGCAGTGGTCAGAGTTGCAGAGCAAAACATGGCTGCCTGGGAGCCAGGCGTGGCGGCACATGCTTTCATCCCAGCACTCTGGAAGCCGAGGCAGGTAAATCTCTGTGATTTCCAGTCCCCCAGCAGAGAAAACGTGAGGGCTGGTGGGTGTAGAGATGGGATGCATCTGGGAGGATTTGAGGAAGAGGGGAAAACAGAATCAAACTATACTGGGTGGAAAAAAAATTTTTTTTTCAAGTGAAAAGAATAACAACAAAAATAGTAGGTCAGGTGAAGAAAGACAAGTCTTGCCTGCTCTCACTCACAATTGAAATGTATTTCTTTAAAAATCTCATAGAACTGGAAAGAAGAGTGGTTCCCCAGGAGCATGGAGAGTAGGGATGAGGAGCTGTGGAGAGAGACTGAGAGATGAGGTAAGAGCTGTAGATAAGAGCAAGATACCTGAGGTGCGTTGGCACAACAGGGGTGATGTGGGCAGCACTCAGTACTGCGTGCTTTAGAAAGCCAGACGAAACCATTTCAAGTGTTGTTTTTTTTTAGCACTTCACAGGAAACATACATAAAATATTACATGGAACTCCGCTAATAGGCATAGGTTTTTTATGTTTTCTCACATCGGTTAAAATATGTTAGAAACAAATGACGTAAGCTCATAAGTAGGTATGTGGGAGGAGCCCTGTACACACAGACAGATTTTCTTGCCATGTATTTATCCAAGGCTAATTTTTAAAATTTTTCTTTCCTTTTTTTATTTTTCTGAGTTCTCTACACAGCTGTGAAGGCAAAATTGGATTGTTCTACTGAACAACCCTGTTAGCTAAAGACACCATGAAGAATGTAATAAGGATTAAGGATCCCGGAGCATTCTCCTGAAGAATAAAGCTTGGCTTGTTGCCAGGAGTGTTGTCATAATGTTTTTTTGTGGACTGTGCACAGCTTAACTTTGTTCATTCAAATTCTGATTTCTCTACCCTACTATCTGGTTTCAATCGGGCATTGCATTGTGATGTTTGTTCTAAGTATCTCCTGCCTCAAGTTTGTGTAAACATGTCACCATTTGTTCTCTGTATTGCCAGTAAAAATCAACTAGCCAATGCTGAGCAATAACAGAGAATAGGGTGGGACATTCAGGTTCAGATGGGAGAGGAGAAAGAGCAGGAGGAACAAGATGGAGCCATAAGGAGAGACTGGGAAATGTCAGAAGGAATGAGCCAGACCTAGGTTATGAGTAAAAAGCAAGTATAAAGTGGAAAATCTGAATGGGAGGAAGCTATACTAGCTTGGAGGTTTAGGATGGAGTAATTATTGCACAGCACTGTGCTATAGGCTGATTACCTAGATCCTAGTCTCTTTGTGTAGTTATTTAGGTACATACTTGGTCAAGGAGTAACCGCTGATTTTACTAAAACAATAATTCAATAATAAATATAAATAATCATTTCAACAAGGGAGTCTGATGCTTACAATAGGCTTGTCTTAAGTGGAAACCACAGTAGTTCCTCAGCAACTGCTTTCACTTCCATATGGGGAAATCCTTCCATCTTTGTTCAGGTTGAAGTGTTATTTCTTCCTAGCTTCCTATGAACACATGACTAACACTATAACACATGTTAAAAAGAATTTTCTCTAATGGGCAGAGACAGAGACACAGACACACACACACACACACACACACACAGAGAGAGAGAGAGAGAGAGAGAGAGAGAAAGAGAGAGAGAGAGGATGGAGGGGGAGTAGAGACAAAGAGTTAGACATATCTCTTCCAAAATAGCTGAACAAAAGGGGCACTCAAGAGATTGTCACATAACCAATGAGACTACACATTTCTTGGGTAGCTATAGAAAGTACTTCTAAAACCTGGTGTGATGGCATATGCCTGTAATCACAGCACTCAGGAGGCAGAGGCAGGCAGATCACTGAGAGTTCGAGGCCAGCCTGATCTACAAAGAGAGTCCAGAACAGCCAGGGGTATATGGAAAAACCTTGTCTTGAAACACCAAAAGAAAAAAGAAAAAAGTGGATTAGTAAAAAGTTCTCAGAAAGTATATCAGTGATACTTGACCTGTGAGGGTAAAGGAAAATTAACTATTTTAATTATAATAAATATATTATAATTCACTTTTTAAAATTATTGTCACACTGGCATACTCACCTGTGGTTTACTAGCAGGAAACAGTGAAAATGACCCAGGTCTTTCTCCCTTCATCAAGCTTTTGATTGGCCCTCATTGTGCACTGCAATTTGCTCTGATGTCTTCTCCCTTGTTTTCAACAATCGACCTGAAGATAGAACTAGGATTGGATTAATAACAATGAACATGACAGGACAATAACATAACAGGAAGACTGTTAAAACTTCGGGAGAGTGCCAATATTGATGACGTTCCAAAAGTTTCTTTATCTTCAAAACTCTTCAGATAAAACCTTAATCGGAACCAATGTATCAAAACCCACACAAATCAATCAAGAGAGACAAGGCACCAAACGGAAACTCTGACGTGGAATGAGAGGTGTACTGGCTGGTTTTATGTCAACTTGACACAAGCTAGAATCATCAGAGAGGAAGGAGCCTTGGTTGAGGAAATGCCTCCCTGAGATCCACCTGTAAGTCATTTTCTCAATTAGTGACCAATGTGGGAGGGCCCAGCCCTTGGTAGGTGGTGCCAGCCCTGGCCTGGTGGTCCTGGGTTCTGTAAGAAAACAGGCTGAGCAAGCCATGATGAGCAAGCCAGTAAGCAGCACCCCTCCATTGCATCCGCATCAGCTCCTGCCTCCAGGTTCCAGCCCTGCTTAAATTCTTGTGTTGACTTGTTCCAGTTATGGACTCTGATCTGGAAGTGTAATCCAAATAAGCCCTGTCCTCCCCAACTTGTGTTTTAGGCATGGTGTTTTGTCACAGCAATCGAAACCCTAACTAAATGAAGAGCAATGCATGCATGGAAATGTCTAAAGTGGGTACCAAGAATGATGCTGACAAAGGATGCAGTAATCACAAGCAAGTCATCCAAGATGACTCAAGTCTATGTGCCTTAAAAATGGCAAAGTGAGAGCAGGAAGACAACTACAAATATTGGTGAGTGTGATGAGACAGAGTCGGGAGTTGCCAGTTTTACTGTGTCAGACCCACAGTCTTTGTAGACAAGCATCTAGCAATTCTTAACGGAATTAGGACAAGGGCTCCTCTAGGACACAGCTACCCTATTGATGGGAAGACCTATAAAAATGCCCACTGTGGACTGAAAGGGTATACATGAGGTGTATATGCATGGTTTCAATGCCAGAAATAACCTTGTATCCATCACAGAAAAGTGACTCGGTAAAATACGGTGCATTTGGTGTGTTGGAATACAAGGCCATGGCAGAGTGACTAACTGCTGTGCGGTTTCTATTCTGAGAAAATAACAATAAACAGCTATCCTCTCCAGAAAGTTCAGTGACAATTGAACAAAGAAGCAACTCCACACAGATCTACCTGTGGAAGCAGTGAGTATTGGGGTGACTTAAAGAGCATGAGGGGGTGGTTATCCACAGGAGCATAAGTGGCTCAAAGGCAACTCTAGGCTAGAAAGCAACATTTAATTATATTTTTTTCTCTATTCTGGCATTCCTGGGCCTTTTCTCCCTGTTACCATGACTGAGCTATGTTTTATGTTTCTAAATTTGAAAAGGTCTCTACATATGCTGTATGTTTTCATTCACTGTAGCAGTGGTTGGTGACTCTTGCTTCCCTTGGGGTTCCCTGTCCATCTTGCAAGGAGCTGCACTTTGGAGAGCCCCATCTCACCAGCAACCGCTTACTGTTCTTGCAACTCCCCCATGGGGCTTTGTGAATCTCCTAGGTTTCAGGAGCCTTGGAAATAAATGTCTTTAGCTTCTTGACTCTTTAAGAGGCTCTCTCCTCCCTCTAGGATGATGTGCTTGATTAGAAGGAAATAGTCATGCAGCACTATCTAAATCAACATAGCCACCCAAGAGCCTGGTACTGAATGAAAGTTTCCTGCACAATATGGTTGGTTGCAGGTGCATTAAAACACACACAGGAAGTGATATTCAGAGACATATCAAATACAGTCCAGTCCGGGGAGGAGTGGGTTGGGGTTTAACTGTCAGATTGGTATAATCTAGAATCACCTGAGAGGAGAGTCTTAACAAGGAATTATCTAGATCATGTTAGCCTGTGAGCATGTGGGGGCTTAGCTTGCTTGTTGACTGTCCCAAGCCACTGTGGGTGGCTCCATTCCTTAAGCTGAGCCCTGGATTGTTTAAGAATGAAAAAACCAGCTGAACACAGGAGCAGCAAGTAAGCAACACAGGTGCATTTGTTTCTGTCTGCTCTTTACTGTGGGCGTGACTTGACTGTTTAGAATTATTGCCCTAGAATTATATGTCCTCTCAATGGAGGACTATAATATGGAATTCTACGCCAAGTGGATCCTTTCTTCTCTAAGTAGCTTCCATTAGGGTATTTCTTATAGTAACAACAGGAACAAAACTGGAAGATAGTATAAGGGAGAAAGAGCTAGGAACAACAGAGTAGAAAATAATACATAGTAGGTAAACAAAGGATGTCACTACTAATGATGGTGGATGAGTATATTAAATAAGTTTGGCAGAGACAAACAGAGGAGAAAACCAAGGGACGTGTGGGAAAGCTGGTGTGATAAGAGAATTAGCCTGCCTTGAAGATGAGAGGGTTCTCATCCTCTGTCTTTGGTTGTTGAGTGACACCTCCAAGGCACTCTTTTCTCTAGCCTCTTGATCTTGGGTTAAATTTCTAAGATCTTTTCCAATTTCCTGCTTCAATTATTCTTTCCTTTGCATGAAAAACCCCTACAATAGCATAGGCAACAACAAAGCCTATCAGGCATCTCAGAGCGTTTTTATTCATATCGGAAAATAACCTAACTTACAAAAATGTCTTTTGATGGAGATGGGTTTTTATGTGTCTGACTGAGAGAATGGTGTCTGCCTTAATGTGCAGCATTTTGCCACGTTAAAGCTTTCCCCTCTTATGTGGGTCAATGAATACAGAGAGGAATTTAACAACAACTTAAGTAATAGTCAGAAAAAATGGTACAGAAACCAAATAGCCCTCACTTGAACAACCAGAGCTAGCGATGATGATGGTAAAAAAAAAAAAAAAAGATAGTACAGTAGGAAAAGAAATCAAGCAAGAACTCATCTTGTGTCTACACAGCTGACTCCTGGCAGCCTTTAGGTCTAGGTTCCTTTGGGTCAGACTTTAATTTACTCAGAAAGAAATTCCTAAGATGAAAGGTAGAAAACATAACACACACTGAGAGAGAGAAAGAGCCACCTTAGAGAACTGTGGCCCCAACTGCAAATTAAAGTAATATAGTAAACTGGAAAAGCATATATTACTGTAAAAAAAATCCATTCTGCACTGTGCTAGAGGCGTCCTCCTTTTCCCCACTCAAGAGCCCATTGAGATGCTGCAGTGCTCATGTCAACCAATTGCTCTCTTTGTCTGTGAATAGGAAAACATGTGAATGGCCAGAGCAGTGCAAAGGAAAACATTTGCATAACATCAGCCCTTCCTTGGTTTGCATAATTAATCACTTGGGATTATGCATCTGTAAACATAATTTTTCAGCACAGTGTCATGAAACTACATTTTACTTACTGGAACAGTCTAAGACACAGTTATGGCTGGCTATTGTTTCTTGAGCACCCACTTAGTACCAGGCACTATACAAATATTACTGGTGACCCTCACCGCAACATTAATAAAGTGAATTTTACACAAGAGTTTAGCCTAGGAAGCTGGTTTGAAGGGGGCAACGATCATGTCCACAGAAATAAAGAATTCAAAACTTGACTGTTCGTAGCTCTCATTTCCTTGTGTGTTTCCTCCTCCCCCACCCCCACCCCCGCATTGTTGTTGCTGAGATAGGAGCGTGTTGTGTTGCTTGCACCATTCAGTTTAAGTGACCGTCGGCCTCTGCCTCCTGAGTGTTGGGAGAACAGGCCAAGAGCCACTGTGCCCAACTTAGTGACCCCATAGCGACACAAATATGTCACACGACTCTATTAGCATCCCCTCATCATATTCTCCAAGCCTATGAGAAGTGCGGAGCCTTCTTACATCCATTTTAGGTGATGAGAAAATGTAGGCTTGAAGAACACAGTATTTGGTCCAACACAGCACAGCTGGACCGCTGTGAGACCTGGATTCAGGGTCTTCGTGATTACCTGGTGTTTTCCATTTGTTTGTTTGTTTGTTTGTTTTTATTCTCTACTTGTTGCCATGATGGTTATCAAGCCCAGGGCTTTGGTGAATGCATCTCTCTAGCTAGCTCTTCCTGCTACCCTTGGGAGGCATACTCTACTCCCACTCAGACGCCTGCGTTCCATATTCTAGTATCTTCTTACTGTAGTTCTATCTTCTAGAGGATGTGATATGAATTGAAACCTGTGGAATACATCCTCTACAAAACTGTTTTTGTTTTTGTTTTTCCCCCACAGAATAATCACCATAAAACCTAACACTCACTGTCTCCTATCACAATAATCCCTCTCTTTTCTTTCTTTCTTTCTTTCTTTCTTTCTTTCTTTCTTTCTTTTTTAGGTTTTTTTTTTTTTAGACAGGGTTTCTCTGTGTAGCCTTGGCTATCCTGGACTCACTTTGTAGACCAGGCTGGCCTCAAACTTACAGTGATCCACCTGCCTTTGCCTCCCAAGTGCTGGGATTGAAGGCCTCCGCCACCACTGTTGGCTCCCTCTCTTTTCATTGATAAGAAACTTCCCACTGCCTGGTGGGTGCTATTTGTTTACTGATTCCACCTTTGGAAGGAATTTGGGCTGCTTTCAGTTCGTTATCATTATAAAAAGAACTTCTGTGACATTCATGTGTCGCCACTAAGGGAGGGGTTTTCAGGTCATATGATGTTTGTTTAACCATATAAGACACCACCAGGCTGTTTTTCAGAATTCCCTGTCGTTGTTTCCTTTCTCATAAGCAGTGTATGAGAGTCCCTGTTGCTGCATTCATTGGAACTTAGCATTAGAAGTTCCCTTTTCAATTGCAGGCATTCACATAGGTGTATTAGCATCTCTTGGTGCCTTATTTGCAATTGCAATTTTACTATTGAGTTTCTTTAAGCAGGTATGAAAAGGCTGACCCTGGTGACACTGGCCTACAATATCAGCAGGGGAGAGACTGAGACTTAGCATTCATGGGGCCCGGGAATCAATTCCCAGAGATAGATAGATAGATAGATAGATAGATAGATAGATAGATAGATAGACAGACAGACAGATAGACAGACAGATAGATGATAGATAGATGTTAAGATACATAAGTTATAGGCACTTATATTTGCCGCTATATTTCTTGTTTAAGAAAGTATTTATTTGAGCATTTGGAGCATTTTTAAAGTCTATTTTATTTTCATGGTATATTGAAGGGGTGCCACCCACACTGAACTCTGACTAAAGAGAAGAAACAAGTGAGCAGACGTGAAGAGGTATTCTGGGCCGTTCATCTGAAGAGCCTTGCATATAAACACCCTAACCAAGATAGAGAAACAACCCCAAATGGCTGCTATAGTTCAGGAAGCAGTCAGGCAGAGAGAGAGAGACAAATAAGTCTGAAGAGGCAGGCCAGGGCAGGTGGAAGAGTATTGCAGCCAGGACAAAAGCAGGCCTAAGCCCAGGCACTATAGAGGCCTTTAGAGAGCTCAGGACGGATCATGTAGACAAATACAGAACAAGGTAGTCAAACACAAATGAAACTAGAAAGGTAAGGCCTCTCACAGCCCTCATCCCTCGCCATGGCCCCAGCTCACACCAAACTAAGCTCTGCACAAAGAAGGCTTGGGTGCAACTCTACAAAAGCTGTGTCCAGGGCCCCAGTTCCTAGATTTGTAGACTCCTTCTTGCTCTGAGTTTCAAGGCTCTGAGGGTGGGAGAAGGAAAGAGAGAAGAGAGGGAATCTACCCCCTGTCTCTTGCTGAGGCAGCATCTGCTCAGGACTTAGCACAGAGGAAGCTAGGGCCCCTTGCGTGGGGACAGCGGCTGTGTCTAAAGGAGGAGCCCGCCCTCTCACAAGCCCACGGAGAGTAATCGCTGGGTGAGTTGTTCCATCATAAGCCCCGCCCCTCAGCTCCCAATATTCATTAAAAACAAATTAATCAGCTTTAAATACTGTAATGAGAGTTCTAGGAAGGTGTGGTCACATATGCCTTTAATCCCAGCACTCAGGATGCAGAGACAGGGGAAGCCCTGTGAGTTCAAGGACAGCTTGGTTTACACAACAAGTTCCAGGACAGTCTGAGTTACATAGTAAGACTCTGTCTGCGAAACAACAACAATAACAACAACAATAATAATAATTTTAAAAATAAAACAATCCTGCATGTAAGGATTCTCCAGCTATGAGGGGTTACCTCTGAGCAGAAATGTATAAGAAGCCTCCAAAAAAGTGTATTTATTCTGCTTATTTAGCTCCACTCTGGATAAAGAAGTACCTCCTTGGAAACACAAAGATAGCAGCTCTCCACAGAGGCACAGTTGCCAACTCTGTTCTCTGTCCTGTCCTCATTGTGTGGAATTAACTTTTATGGGGTTATAGCTTGTATGATACTTGTGCTCTTGGTGTTCTGCTTAACATCTCACGCATACATATTTTTTTTTCACGTAGCCGCATAACATAGTTATTTATCTTTTCAAGGGGCTAGACAACAGCAGAGCATAAACACATAGCTCACAGCTGCACAGCGATAGCGCTTTGTCAGGCACCTGAGTACTTTAGCCAGTTTTTCACGGTAAACGTTCCTCTGATAGCATCCTCTAAGGTGGATGCCACCTCCCCTCATGTGGATTCTGAGTGAAGCTAAGGACGGCATGTTCAGCGTGCAATCTCTGGAAAGGCTGAGTGGGGAGGGGGGGGAGGAGGCGGCAGGGGAAGAGGAAGAAGGGCCAGTGGGAAAGGCAAGGGTATGCTGTGGATCTGGTTACTACACAATGTGACGGATGGCTGAGTCTCCCAACACAGACTCCAGGGCGGGGGGGGGGGGGGGGGGGGGAGGAGACACCCCCAGCAGCTGCACAAAACACACCTCAAACTGTCTCGCAGCAGCATAGAGGAGCAAGGACTTGTCCAGCAGTTTCCACTATGTCCCAAGTGACTTTTTATAGCCACCGACCAGGACACCAAGACACAGGTACCTACGCAGGGGACAAAAGGAGAGCGTGAGGACCTGAAGCCAAGCCCCCTGTGGTTGGCTGGCACGGAGATGTTTATCTGGAAGTCATGTGAACATGGACGCTCAGCCCAGCTATACCATGGGAGCAATTCAGTTGGGGTACTGGCTTCACGGAGAACACACGTGTAGCTGTCAAAGCACTTGCTTGGAAACCGGAGACACACGCCCAGGAAACCAGGCCCTGCATGATTAGGCTTTATAATTCTTCTGGTTTAGAGAGATCTGCCTTGGTTTCAGTTTTTCACTGAAATGCTCTAAAGCAGGCTGTACTCACCATGAAGCAGGAATCTCAGACCCAATCTGGCTCAGCTCTTTGGGAAATTAGCATTCTCTGTGTCTTAAGTTGTTTGTGCGCGAGCACACATGCACAAATGTTATTTGCTCATTTTCTTAGAATAGTGTAGATCAAACTTTACAGAGCCCAGGATTATGTGATCTGATAAGAACTTATTCCCGGGCCGTCTAGATTCAGCAAGAAGGCAAGTGACAGCATTTCCACAGCATCCTAGAAGAGTCTATAGGCCATGAAACAAGTCCCTTAACTAAAGGCTTAAGGAATAGCTACGAAACCAGATTATCTTTTCTGGGGGCTGGTTCATATTTTAGCTCTTCCTTTGAGAGTGGAATTAAATGACCGACCTGCCTGGTTTCCCCAGTGCAGCCAAGGAGCAGTATCCTTGTGTGATGAGCCCCCCGTATCAAATGTCTCCCCAGAGGAATTATCGTCTTTGTCTCCACTCTAGCAGGAACGTCAGAGACACTTGACACATTTGTTCTGAACTTGTGGTGACCTACTTATTCTAAGTTTCAAATTCTTTTTGCAGATAAGATTAAAAATGGACAAAGCAATGATATCATCGCTGCCATTCTTTGGAGATTTTAAAAGAAACAGGATAGCACTTTCAGACACTAGGACAGAGTCAGGAGAGTGGGGAAATCAGCCAGGTAATTATCACACTGCCATTTTGAGCAGTTTTTAAAAACAGAGATGGAGCCTGGGAAAGCCAGGGCCTACTTTCCAAAGCCCAGGCCTCTTTTACCATCCCACACTGTTACTTAAAAAAATAAAATTTAATTAAAAAAAATAAATAATAAATAAAAACAACAACAACAAAAACAACCCCAAGGTTTCATGTGGTGCAGAATGAGGCTGGTCTCCAGCCTCCGCCTCCACCTCCACAATGATGGAATTACAGATGTGTACCACAGCTGGCTCCATTTTTTTTCCCTGTCCTATAACAGTCTGGTTCAGAACTGGACAGGGTTAAGCTCACTGCTGCCACTTTACGATGCAGTGAATCTTAGACACTTCCCGTCCCCACGTCTCGCCATGCTGCTGGTCTCTGCGATGCAGCCCCTTCCATGATCATGCAGACTCCAGCGACCAGCATGTGAGACTCCTGAATTAGCACCAACTCCTTAATTCTGTCCACAGAGGCCCTTGGAGACAATGTTGTATAGAGTGTGGACTTCCAAATGCCAGCCTTGTGTGACTCTCTCTTTGTCCCTTGGCAGGGCAGCTGCCATCTTATTTTTCTCAGGTTATGTAGGTATGTGAGTTCCTGGCCTGGCCTCCCACAACAATGGACTAAGACGTGGAAGTATAAGCCAAACAAAGCCTTTCCTCCTGATTTGCTTTTGGTCATAGTGTGTCATTGACGCAATAGAAACCTGTTCATTTCCTAGAGCTGCTTAGCAAAACGGCCACAGAATTGATGGCTTGAAACAACTAAAATAATTCGTACAGCTCCGGAGGTCAGAAGTCCACTGGGCCATGTTCCTTCTGAAAGTTCCAGGAAACCACCGTTTCCTGCCCAGAATTCTTACATCTGCTGGAAATCCCTGGCACTCTTCAACTTGCCGCCATCCGTACTGCTCCCCATGTAGGAGGGAAGGGACTGCAGGAGTCTGCATTTCTCTGTGTCCAAATCTTTCTCTCCTCTAAGGGTGCCACGTGTTAGGTCATGGCAACCTTACCTTGAGATCTGCAAACACCTTACTGTCAAAGAAAGTCACGTTCAGGTGTTTCAAGAGGACATTATTGAGGGTAACAGATCCTTCTCTTCCTACATCCAGCCTCAGACTACTGGGCACTTGGGTTCATGGGCACACCACTTGCATTTCCCTGCATTGGAAGAAGTTAGGAGCTGGGCATGGTGGCACACGCCTAAAGTCCCAGCACTCGGGAGGCAGAGGCAGGTGGATTGCTGTGAGTTCCAGGCCAGCCTGGTCTACAAAGCAGATCCAAGACAGGCAAGGCTATACAGAGAAACCTTGTCTCAAAGAAGAAGAAGAAGAAGAAGAAGAGGAGGAGGAGGAGGAGGAGGAGGAGGAGGAGGAGGAGGAGAAGAAGAAGAAGAAGAAGAAGAAGAAGAAGAAGAAGAAGAAGAAGAAGAAGAAGAAAAAGAAGAAGAAGAAGTTAGGACTCATGGTTTTGCTAAATGAGAGGAGGGAGGAGTCCTAGTTTCTCTCTGTCTTTCCCATAATAGTTCCAATTTTATAGAAAAGATGAAACAGGCAATATGCATCTGTTCATTTAACTGTTAGGTAAGCTGTTAAGACTGTGAAATCTCTTCCTGTGAGTCAACTTTCTCTTCTGTCCCAGGTTTAGTCTTTTCCTTCCCCAGCATGAAATTTCTGTGCAAAGGTTTATTCTTTGCCATACACTGTTTTGGGGTCTGTTTCAAGATCTAATCTTTTCCTCTCATCAAGAATCCTTCCTCCTAGGAGAATGCCCCCTCCTTAGGGTCCTGTGCTTTTTTCTGACCTCCTCTCTCCCTCTTTAAGCCACTCACAGGTCCATAAGAAGAATAGCATCACTTTTTTGATGGCGTCATTACCTGTAGCACGGGAACCACATTTCCTGTTGTACTCACCTGACTCTCCTCGCAGCTGTCCCCCTCCACAGATCCTTTAACTCTGTCTCCTGTGCTTTTTCTCTTTCCATCATCATGGTCCTCTCCATCTGAAAAGCCATTCTTTCTGAAACACCACGCATTATTCCAACCATCCTCCAAAAGCCACCCCATCCCCAAAGGCTACCAAGATTCCTACACCAATGAGCCAGAACTGCCATCCCTCTCAAACTCCCAGGAAGTCCCGCGCCCGTGCTTTTATTTCTGAGATGATTTGTGATCATGCTGTGTGATTTTACACAGGACTTTTATAAGCAGAGTCTCTTCCCCGTACCTATATCTGTTTCGGGCTCTTGGTTTTCTTGCTCATGCCCTAAATCCAGGAAGGACTCTAAAATAATATATGTATTTTTAGACATGCATCAAATAACATTTGAATATCTTTTATTTCACTAAAAGTGGAGCCCATTTTAAATGTACCGTTGCCCTTAATATCAAGTATCCATAATTATAAAGATAACTCAATTCTTTGTAATAACCAAATGTTATGCATTTAGATATATTACCAAATAAATGTATTAATAAAGTGTGTTTTTATAAGTAGGCTGTAAGTAAGATTTTACGGCATTAAAAATTATGAAAACCACTATAGCAATGAGGTCATGTTTTGCCCCTGGCAGATTGAAGTATTTGCATTTTCTATTAGACTTTCTTCATCCCAGGAGACATAATGATGGCTGGGATTTTTTTTTTAATCCTATGGGGTAATTAAAAGGGAGAGCTGTTTTAAAACCAAGAAGTAGAACAAGAGGGCCATGGGTGTCAGAGATACAAACACTGCTATTTAATAACTTTGTGACTTGGAAATATTAGTTAACTTCTCAAAAGCTGATTTCATTCTTATTAAATGAGGCTTAGGTCTAAATATAAGGCTGTTGAGAAGGTGAACAGTATATACGTAAAATGAGTGGTGTAGGGGGTCACTCAACAAATGGCACTGACCTCCATTCCAAGGGTTAGTGTGGGAATAAGTGGCAGGGCTTTTTTCATTTAGTTGTGGTTTTTTGTTTTTGTGTTTTTTTTTTTAATTTTACTTCCCTTGTGAATTGCAGCCAATTCTACCAGAAGCTGGGGAAGCCGGTGAGGCGGGCTTTAACCTCTAAGTTGCCCCAAGGGAGAGTTAGCTAATGAAAAGATACGAGTGAATTATCTGCTGGCTGAACTCCTTTGCTGAGGTACAAAATTACTTTTGTATAGATATCCAGTTTGCTAATTATGTTTTTAAAAATCAAGTGAATGTTTTTTCCCCCTTTAGTCCTGGAAGTGACTAAGATGCATTAAAGGGAAAAGATCTGATTTTACTCATAAATCAAGAAAAATACATTTAGCAATGAAATATGTAGTCAAATACGTACTGATGTAGTGATGTGACGGTGTAGATGAAACATTTTCTTACCTTTGATCTCTTCCCTCAGGATCCGAGGTTAGGAATCTTTAATATGATGCTGAGATGTAGAAAACCCACCTCCTGAGTTACTTTACATCTCTATAAGAATAATGTCTCCTTTTAGCAGTTGGGTCTCAAGCCCTCCTTTTCTTCTTCCACAAGACCACAAGACTGCCTTCCCTGCTCTTTCTGGTGTCATTTATACTGGCGGTAGGATTCAAGCATGCAGCGTGCTCCCTACTGTTTTGGGTTGGAGAGTTTTAGGCTTGGCCCACACAGCCAGCAACACCCCACCACCTGTGCGCCTTCTTACACAACCAGAGTGGCTAGGCAAAGGCAGTTATGCTGTGATTTCCCACCCCAGCCCGACCTCCCCCATCTCCTCACCCCTCAGCACCCCCCAACCCCCCATTTCCTGTGTGTGTTTCCTAAAATTCAGTTCTCCTGAGAATGGAGATCTTTTCACGTTCCCTGTCTGTGGCCTTAGAGAATGGAATCTACTGTCCGTCCACGTCTAAGGAAACGCGACCATGACTTTCCATTCTGGCCTCTAGGCGAGCCACCAGGCCCTCCAACTTAAAAAAGCGTTACTACAGTCACAGGTGTTAGCAAACACAGGAAAAGACAGACCGCTTCTAATCTCACAGAGGAACTGGAGCCGGTGCACAGAGCCGGGCTAGAATGTGTAACCTTTCACTTTCCATCTTTGCTTTCATTATCTCAAGAAAGCACCATTCAGTTTTCTAGTACACACACACACACACACATACACACACACACACACACACACACACACACACACACACATGCCCAGAGAGAGACAGTGAGACAGAGACAAAGAGGGACAAAGACAAAGACACACACAGAGAGATGCAACCAAAACAAATTAGATGCTACCAGCTCCTACCCTTCAGCTTTAGTCTGTGATCTCTGCCCGACCCACAGAACTAAGTGAGAAAGAGCAGAACTAATATGACTGCGCTAAGATGCTGGCATGGCTGCACATCAGGCTATAATCCTGGCACTTTAGAGGTAGACACGGCTGAAGCAGGAGTTTAAATGAGGCGGCCCCTTTCTCCAAAACCAAACAGACGGGGAGGAGCCGTGGCTTCATGCTGGAGTTCTCTGCCATCTCGCAAATCTCACCAGCAGCTTGACTCTAAACCCCTGCCAGGAGGCCCTAAGTGGCTTGGCTTAGCAACTCTGAGAAGTTTGTTCCATTTCCTCCAGCGTAGGCTGGACCAGTAGCCACAAGCCAAACAGGACATTTCCCCACCCGTTAAGTTGTATTTGAAAAATTTTTATATTAAAATAACCATGTACATTGTCAAGAGAAAGCAAAGCCTTTTAACACCCTTCTTACTTGGCTTATTTATGGGATATGTGCATCTGCACAAATCTCTAGGCATGCTGGTGTCATGGGGGAATATTTGGAGGGTAGAAAACGACTTCCATCACGTGAGTCCCAGAGACTGCACTCAGCTCACCGGGCTTGTCGGCAAGCATCTTTACCTGCTGCGCAGTGCCACTAGCCTGAAAGCAAAGTCCCTACATATGGCTCAGTCATGTGCCTTGCTAACATCCAACCACCTTTAGACTATGAAAACGTGGGTGTCACTGGGCATGATGTCGCACGCCTTTAATGCTAGCATTTGGGCAGCAGAGGCAGGTAATCTCCGTGAGCTCTACAATCAGTACACACAGAGCGGAGAGGAAACAGAGTCCGGCTATAAAACCTCAAGGCCCACCCCCAGTGACTCACTTCCTCCCGCAAGGCTCCACCTCCTTAAAGGTTCCACACCTTTCCGAAACAGTACAGCAAACCGGGCAGGTGGGCTCACATTTCATCTTCAAAACACAACAAACCGCTTTATTTTTAATCAGGGCATTGTATTTTCCTTTCCATGGACATTAGGGATATCTCAAATAAAGGTTGGAGAAGCGGCGGCAGTCTGCACAGAACAACTTACCGGATGGTAGCTGGAATGCTCAGTGATAATGGGAATAATTGACTCTAGTCCATTTATGATCACATTTCAAATTAGCAACTCATTGTGAGAATAGAGGAAAAAGTGGTTTGTCTTAGTGTTCACTGTTGCAAAGAGGTACCATGGCCACAGCATCTCTTGTAAAATAAAACATTTAATTAGGGCTTGGTTACAGTTTCAGAGACTTAGTTTGTTTTCATCATGGTGGGGCGCATGCAGGCAGACATGGTGTTGGAGAGGTACTACACCCGATTCACAGGCAGCAGGAGGACAAGTACACTGAGACTGGCTTTTGAAACCCCAAAGCCTACCCCGCCCTTCCCGCCGCCCCACCCCCACCCCGCCCCGTAACACCCTGCCTCCCTTAAAGCCACACCCACTCAATAAGGCCACGCCTCCTAATCCCTCTCAAGTAGTGCCCACTTCCTGGTGACCAAGCATTCAAATATATGAGCCGGTGGTGGTCATTCTTACTCAAACCACCACGTGCTTGGTTTCTTTCTTTGTTTCTTTCTTTCTTATTTTTATTTTTTAGTTCCCACAGTATCAGCACTTTCAGGGCCCTTCACTTTCTTATCCTGCACCAAACATTTCCCCTCTTTTTTTTTTTTCACAGCTCCTGAGCTACTCAGTTTTGCTTTTGCTCAGTTATCCAGAGCCTGTAAGAGTTGAAAGAATACTCAGGAATCCACATTTTTTCCTATATCCCTGAGTGGGTTTCTACTCCAGCTCCTATGAGTGAGGGACTCAGATAGGCTTTCTTAAGGGTCTAGAGGATAAGCTGCGCTGGTGAGAACAAAGTATGAATTTGGAGTTGATGGGCTTTTAAGGCCCATTATCTGGACCTGATCATTACACAGTGTGCACGTACCGAAACATCACACTATACATGGAAGTGTGTACAATTATTATGTGCCAACTAAAGACGTGTGTGTCTGTGTGTATGTGCATGTGCATGCATGTTCTTTAGGGCAGCCTTAAAGAAACCTGAGGAACTCTGACATGTTACTAACATTCACACTCTTACGAAGTTTTTACCTAGCAATGTAACACATTAGTCTCTTGGTCTCAGATTTCCCTCCTAAAAGGTACAGGTATTAAATTAGATGAAAAAAAGCTTTCCCGGTCCTCTAATATTCTACAAGTCAAGGGCATCCATATATGTTTTCAGTTCTAAACACAACATAAAAACATGTCAACTGGAACCACAATCAACAGAGGACATTGGCTGTTTTATTTGGTTGTTAGGACCAACACAAAACAACTATTTATTGTTTTTTCTATATTCTAATATGTATGCTATGTTTGCCAGCTGTTCAGCCAGTTTGCAACTATTGTTAATCCGTAATAAATACAAAAGCAAGAAGGGCATTTAAAACAAGTAAGCGACATAAGATAGTTACAGCAACAGGGTAGGCATATTTTAAAACTTCCAGTGACGCGATTCATTTGACTGTTTGGGAAGCAGGTGCAAGGACCTGTCTATACCTTTGCAATCAGCAATGCACACCCAGAGGAGACAAAATGTGAGTGACGAGCCAAAGCAGCATTTGAGCAAAGGACTATGGCATCAGCAGTGTGCTCCTTCCGGAGCCTTTGAATTTGCTAAGGAATTAGAAAGGAATCTTGGTAGGATGTGCACAGTCACAGGTATTTGGTGGACTTTTGAGATCTGAGGTAAGAGACACTGGGTAAAGACACGCTAATTAATGTCTTTATAGTGTGTGCAAGAATTAACAAGAGACAGTTTGCAGCATATGGAATGAGTTGGCTATTGACAATACGTTAGAGGATAATATAGCTGTAAGGAAAACTGAGTGTTTGTTTTCAAAGCGTTGGCGATCACTAGCACTATGTTTCTTTATTTTGATTTTGAGGTAGGGGTTCATTACGTAGAATCACAGCGATCCTCCTGCCTCTGCCTCCAGAGTGCTGGGATCAAAGGTGTGCGCCACCACCGCCGCCTCTGCCGCCCGCCTGTGACTAGTGCTATTCTGTGCAGTGAAAACGAGGAGGTGAGGATGTAGACAACAAGACCAACTCCCTGTTTTTTAGTCTGTTGCAAACAAAGATATTTGTGCCTTATTTTGCAGAAAGTAGCTTGTTTGCATGCTGAGAAGTGGAGAGACTTTTGTGGATGGCGCTAAACAGTCAGGGTCATGAGCTTCACAGCAACTGTCCATAAAATAAATGAGGATAAGGAAATGAAAAGGAACAAAGTACAAGAAAAGACAGGCAGCGTGTCTCAGCTAGCAAATGTGCTATCAAGGTGAGGGCTGTTGCGAGGAATGGTGGCCCACGTCTTTAAACCCAGCACTTGGGAGGCAGAGGCAGTTGGATCTCTATGAGTTTGAGGCCAGCCTGGTCTACAAGCCAGGAGAGCTAAGACTACATAGAAAAACCCTGTCTCGGGGCCGGGTGTGGTGGTGCAGGTCTTTAATCCCCGCACTCAGGAGGCAGAGGCTGGTGGATTGCTGTGAGTTCGAGGAGGCCAGCCTGGTCTACAAAGTGAGCCCAGGACAGCCAAGGCTACACAGAGAGACCCTGTCTTGGAAAAAGAGAGACAGAGAGAGAGAGAGAGAGAGAGAGAGAGAGAGAGAGAGAGAGAGAGAGAGAACAAAGCAAACAAAAAGGTGAGAGCTGTTTTGTGTATGTGCATGTGTGTGTGTGCACATGTGTATATGTTTGTGTGCGTATGCATGTGCATACACCTACAGGTGTGCTAGAGACTGCCCAATGTCTCTTCTGTTGAGAAACTGCACCATCCTTATGATGTAACTTACTCAGTTACTCAGTTCCACGGTCACAAAGAAGGCTTTGTCATCCAGGTTCATTTTTCTAACTCAGAGGTTGCTGAGAACTTGATCCTGGTTTCTGCTTCCCAGCCACATGGAACTGTCAAAGCTGAGCTGAGCCTGTCACAGTCTCTATGGTGCCCTTCCAAAGGCTCTCTCTTCGGGCCCATAGTCTCTGAAGCCCATGTAAGCCTGGGTCTGTTGGCAGGTTTCTTAGGGCTACACAGCTATGGACCCAGCAAAGCAGTTGATAACACTGTCTGCATCCCTAGGCACCCATGCTCAGAGTTACTACATAAACTTTCCAGTTAAATAAATCAATAGGCTTCTCCACTAGCAGCCTTTGTTCCAGCCATTTGTTGTGGCTGATACTAAAGTTTTCAAAATTAAAACGATCCTATTACAGCTCTAGGTTTGAATGCTTCACCTTTTTTTTTTTTTAAATCACATTGCTGGGCTGTGTTCACTGACACATTGACGGCTCCTAAAACAAATTACAGTTTCTTGTTTCACTTCCAAAGCCTTCCCAGAAAGGGTCCACCTTTCCTGATCCAAACACATAAAAATGACAACTTATTTTATATATATATATAGAGAGAGAGACATCTTGTTTTGGTCCATTTGTCTTAACCATTTTCATCTCTGAAAAATCCACCTGTGTGAGCACCACTCCTGTGGGAATTGTTATTACTCTGAGGGCAGGGACTGTGTCTTGCCGGCACTAGTACATCAGTGTCTACACCTTATAACTCGCAACAGTTCAGTGCTTAGCATAATACAGACCCCATAAAGCACTCCACAGATGCTTGTTGAATTGCATTTCCACAGTGATATTTCTACGGTAAGCAGACTTCTAATTTTGAACAGGCTCACATTTTTTTTTCTTTCTGAGAAAGAAAAAAAACCCTAAGTAAACAGTTTGAGAAGGGAATTTACAGCTAGCAAAAGGTGCTGAATTGACCAAAGTCTTGGAGGCTAGCTAGTGAGTTACTTTTTTTTTTTTTAATTTCATTTTCAACACTGTTATAACTTGGGTAGCAATTCAGAGAGGTGTTTCCTATAAGTGCTCTTTCCTATAAGTTCCCTGTAACTGAAGTGGTCATCTCCGTTCAATGTGAAAAAAAATGACCATGGTCTTTACAGACCAGCTGTGCAGATGCTGTTGGGCACCGGTTCTTCATTACTGCGGGCACACAATAATATAGCGAGAAATACCTGGTTTCTCCATTCCATTGAGTTCTAACCTTCAACTCATCAATTACGGAATCCATTTTTTAAAACTACATGATAAGCCAGTGAGATGACATACAAGCCTGATGGCCAGAGTTCATTCTGAGAACCCAGATAAATGTGGAAGGTGAGAGTCGTCCCAGACCTCCATATGTGTACTATGATGCATGCGTGCACACAAGCACACACACACACACACACACACACACACACACACACACACACACACACACCACAAGCAGACATACACATAGACAAAGGACACACACACCACAAATAGGCATACACATACACACAGGACACATATGTACATACATAGACACACACAAATAGATGCACACAGACACAGATATATACATACGCACAAACAGACATGTGCACACATGTGCACACACAGAGAGACACAAGCAGACACACACAGAAATAAACTTTTAAAAATGAAAAAATTAAAGATGGCATGAAATTAAGAAAGGCATCATCAATCTCTCATACTTTTAAGTTATGCTTTATGTTTTTCCATGTTTGTCTGTCTTCTCACAATCACTTTATAGCTAGGAGGATAAAGTAATGTCTGCTTTACAGAGGAGAAAAAGTGAGATGCAGAGAAACCAAGGAACTTACAAGTCACAGCTAGCAAAAAATGAAACCAAGATCTTTCCTCTAACCCAGCCACATCCCCTCTCTCGTGACTCATCCACTGTGTCATCACACTCAATAGGAGATGACCAGGAGGAGAAAACACACAGTGGTGCTGAGGACCACAGCCTTCTACTCAAGCAGATAAAGGTCAAAGTCGAGGTTTGGTCCTTATCTTTGGATAGAGTAGAACTTCTCCTATGGGCATCCTCTGAGACAATCACCAGCAGGGACACAAGTCTGAGACAGGGAGGAAAGGGGTAACCTCATGCCTCGTTGGAGTATGAGGCACCCGAGGAACAAAAATCACCTGCAAGAGGCCTAGCTCCATGGAGGCCAGTGTGGGATGGGCAAAGCATGACCACAAAATGAGGCATCTTGCCCTCCAAGAACAGGCTGCATCACAAAGTGGCTGGAAAAGCTATCAGCATCTCTTGGTCCTTAAATGATGCTGTAACTGTCGTGTGGAAAATGTGAAACAGGTGATTAGGGAAAAAAATCGTTTCAGGAATAGAAAATCTCCGGTGACATGGGAACAAGGGGACCAGCTTCGCGCGGGTGTCATAGTGCTAAGGCTGCCTTCCTTGGAACATTCTGGCAGGTTACCTCACATAATAAGGTAAAGTCTGGTAAAGTAGCTTGTTCCTTGTTAGGATAGACTGTCACAGACTCCTGGATGAGCCACTCTTTTTAAGGGGCCATTAGCTACCTCTGTCTCTCTGCCTGCCCTTGTGAGATGCTCACAGGCATCATCCAGTGCCTTTTCCTGTTCAGATGTTGTTCTCATGTGCTCTCCGTTGCTGTGATAAGCATCATAACCAAAAGCAATTTGGGGAAGAAAGGTTGTATTTCACATATTTATTTCTCAGGTCCATCGCTGAGGGAAGTCAAGGCAGGAAATCAAGAGGGAGCCCGGCCAGAACTTTGGAGAAAAACAGCTTGCTGACTTCCCCTCACTTATCTTGCTTTTTTATGCACTCCAAGCTGGCCTGCTTAGGGATGCTACTATCTACGGTGGGGTAGGCACTCCTCAGTCAATCATTAAGCAAGAAAATGCCTCATAGGCTGCCCACAGGCCAATTTGATGTATGCTTCTTTGTTTTGTTTTGTGGGTTTTTTTTTCAGTTAAGGCTCCCTCTTCCCAGATGACAAGCTTGTGTCAAGTTGACAAAGCAGCAACTAACACAAATATACTAATGTAGGACAGAATAAATGGACTCTGGTCTCCAAAATGTGGTCCCAGCAGTCTGCAGATGCCCAGATTGCCTGTCTTACAAAATTGTAGTGGGGCTTAGCATTAAAAATGGGATGGCGCACAATCAATCTAAAGCATTGTGTAAATGTGAGGTAATCTTACTCCAAGCCCCTAGACACACTTATCTTTGGAAGAGAATTGAAGAGCATCATCACAAGACAAATGTGTAGCTTGTCACTGAGGAAGTTGAGCTCTGCTGGCCCTTGAGCGTGCCACACATCTGTTAACGTTCACCCCTAGTGTCAGCCATTTATGCAATGCCTCTGATCAATAACCTTAATCTCCACAGTCTCCCTTTTATTAGCCCCTTTGATAGATTTAATTAAAGTAATGCAGTTTATGGGGAGACATGAAGCAATGCACTTGATGATGTCACTTCCTGGTTGAGGTCTTACCTTCCCTTTCACTTGGTGAAAGCAGGGTGGGGAAGAGAGAAGAAATGTACAACTTGTTGCTGTGCAATTCATGATGCTATAAACCTGAAGGAGAAAAAAAAAAAAGGATCTTTCCAGAAAGTGTCTAGCTTCTCTATTTCCCTTATCTTGCTATTTAATTACACCAAGCACAAAGCCAGGCTCATTGTTTTGAATGTCATTAAAGGCATTGGATCTCAATGAAAACTCATAGCTGTCTCATTCCTTGTTTGAAATATAGATTCAGCTGTAAACAAAAGGATGACTGAGTTTTAGGCAAGCATGGCAGGGCCTGGTCACAGTGGGAGCAGAACTAGATGACTTTCTAGCCATTTGCTAAACAGCAGCTGGTCCATGGACACGGGGCATTAGAACAAGGCTGTTGAAAAAGGCTATACAAAACAGAATACTCCAAAAATCATGGCTTTCTATGTGAGTTTTACCTAGGTGTGGTTCCTGTGTCTTCTCTTCACACACAGTCCCCCTGAGCACAGCAGCTTGATTATTGCACATGCATATTGTATACACTAAAACACAGAATATGCTCACAGTTGGGTGGTAAGAAAAAGCAGTAAGGTTTTCATTTTGTGGCACACAAATCACTGAGCACCCTGTTTGAAGGATTAATGGCCAAGTGTTCACTGAAAGTCAAAGCCTCATTAATTTCTCCCCTTTATGAGAGGATAGCAGAACTTTTTCAAAGGTAAAATGGGGGCTGGAGAGTAACCTCCTTTCCCTCAAGACAGTTTTACGGTGAGCTCAGGTATACAAAACAGGTATACAAGTCAAGCACATAAAATATGTACTGATAATAAATTAGCAAGAAATGTATGCTAAAGCAACTCTTGAGTGTCCATATAATTTTACCATTTATGAAAAATGAAAACGAATTTGCATAGCGATTAAGCACGCTTATTGCTCTGGCAGAGGACCTGGGTTTGATTCCCAGCACCCGCATGGTGGTTCATAAGCACTCCAGTTCCAGGGAGACCCAATGCCTTCTTCTGGAATGTGATGAGCACACATACATGTAGGAAGAAACACTAATGCAGATAAGACAAAATAAAGAAGTCTAAAACCAAAAAAAAAAAAAAAAAACCATCAAAAAACAAAACAAACAAAAACCAAACACACACAGAAGATAGTTGCAACGACACAGCAGAAAGCAGTTTTCCCTCCTGAGGAGTGGCAAAGCTTAGTTTGAGGAGCCCAGAGGAAAGCTTGTATGATGAGCATCCTCAAGGGTTTGTGTGACTTTGGGAGAGTCTCCTGCTCTCTCTGTTTCATCGGCAAGTGTGCTTACTGCGCTTGCAATGACTACTTGATTGACTGTGGCATAATCACTGGCTACAGAAAAGCGGATCTGATGAATGCTCTGTATTCCCAGACAAACTGTGCCATCCAGGGCTCCCATAGTCGCCACTCAGCCTCCTGACCCCACACTGTTGCTTCTACCACGCTCTCTCCGTGGGAACACCAGCTACTCTCCTGCTTCTAATTTTACCCATTCTTCAAGGACAAGGTCGGTGGGTTTTTAATGTGTGTATTTTCAGCTTTTTCGTTTTCTTTACCTGAAAGTATTGTTCCTTCTCCCAAATCTGCAGAGAGCAGGTGTTTTCTTTATTATGATTGTAGAAGCATATGTTCCAGTAAATGACTTGGGGCCCGCCTTTCCTTTAAGGGGACAGGGAGTGTGCACGGTTCATCTCAGCCTTTGCAATGTGACAAAGACTGGATAATTGTTTCATGAGTAAGCGGTGTGATAGTAAGTTCCCAGTACGTATTTGGTCAACCATTAGCCTAATTGTTTGTTGTGTCAGTATTTTGTAAATATAGTTAGCATCTACAGTGAGTTGAGGTGAATGAAGGCAGTTACCCTGGATGAAGGCTTTCTCAAGCATTTCCTCTATGACCTCCTTTCCCTCAAGACATTTTTATGGTGAGCTCAGGTATACAAAACAGGTATACAAGTCAAGCACATAAAATATGTACTGATAATAAATTAGCAAGAAATTTATGCTAAGGCAACTCTTTAGTGTCCATATAATTTTACCATTTATGAAAAATGAAAACAAATTTGCATAGTAATGGGATGTTTGGACTTATTGATTTATACAGAAAGAATTAAATCTTGGCTGAAAACTTGATCCTGCAGGTTGTTTTTCAGAGTTGATTGATATTTTGATTTTATAGTCATCAATGCTGAGAATTTTGCTTTGCATTGGGGGGGGGGGACCATGGCAGAAGTGTGTTTAGGGACATTTCAGAAATTGTTGGTAATCCCAAGGTAAAACTCCTTTTTGTTGTTTTGTTTTGTTAGGTTTTTCGAGACAGGGTTTCTCTGTGTAATAGCCCTGGCTTTCCTAGACTCACTTTGTAGACCAGGTTGTCCTCGAACTCATAGCGATCCACCTGCCTTTGCCTCCCTAGTAGCGCTGGGATTAAAGGCATTTCCATGTTGAGGAATGATGGTGGAAACATATTAAAAAGTCTTTATTTTCTGTAACAAAACCACTGTGTTCCTGTAAGAGCAGAAAACTGAGAGTGCAGTAAAACCACCACTGTTCATACCAATCAATGGCTGCAGCTCTGAGTCCAGGCATTTAGAGAGATGTCTGTCTGTGTCCCCAGCCCTTGCTCAAAGCCCTAGCTGTCTCTTGCAGCCTCCTGTAGTCTCCTTTCTACTTTCACAGCCTAACCCTAACCCACACACGTTACTTCCAAACACTCTGAACTGTGATCTGCATATGAAAGAGAGAATATGATTTCTGTCTGTATGACAGAGTCTGGGTTATCACATATGTTATATCCTTTCCTGATTTTTCAAATTTCCTGCAAATTCCATGATTTACATTTTTTCTATAAAACCAAGTAAAATTCTATTACAACTATCACATATATTCATAACCTATTTCATCTAGGCAGTGGTTTTCAATCTGAGCCAGGGGGTTTCAGGCAGGTTGTCTGTGTTGTGGTGTGCGATGGCATGCTCAGTGCAGGGTGCTTTTGTGTGCTCGCAACCAAGGCTCCAGTGAAGTTGCATGAGGCAAACTGGGCGAATGTTATCAAAACCATCCTGGACTTAGTTTATGTTTGCTTTCAATTAAGTTGTGGCTGTTCTGTGCTCAGAAACCTTTTATTGTCAAGTTTTAGTTTACAACTTCATACTGGAAGGCAGCTCACAGTGTGAGGAGCAGGACCTGCATGGGGTAGCTGAGTCATTTCCAGTCAGCTGAGAGGGGTTTGGAGAAGGGATTCCAGCCCCCCTCTGCCATATCAGGTCCAGACCTGCCTGCACAGCAGGCTGCACTTGTCAGTCCTTACAACGCATGAACCAATTCCTTGAAATCTGTCTCTTCATGTAGGTGTATGTTACTTACCTGGATTTTCTAGAGGACACTCTTACGGACAGAGATAAGTTTAGTAAAATACACTCAGTTTGTCACTAAGGTGTGATTGCCGCGACATGTAAGATCCAGGAAGACAAGAAAGATAATAAAAAAAAAAGTGTTTGTTTCGATCATTTTTGTGTCGACAGTGTCAAGTAAGGACCTTGCATATGATACAGTCTCAATAAGCATTTGTTGAGGTAAAGAAAGCATAAAAAAAGAATGCTACTAAAAACGCCATATTTCTAAATCCCAGCACTCAGGAGGCAGAGACAGGTGGATTTCTGTGAATTCCAGGCTAGCTACAGGTGCATAGTTTTTACTATTTGCTTTGAAGAACCAACCTGCCTCCTAAGATTAAAAGACATCTTTTGTTTTTAATCTTAATTTTTGGTTTTTGTTTTTGTTTGTTTGTTGCTTTTTGGAGAGAGTGTTTTTTGCTTTTGGGGTGTGTGTGTGTGTGTGTGTGTGTGTGTGTGTGTGTGTGTGTGTGTGTGTTTGTGTAGCATTGGCTGTCCTGGACTCACTTTGTAGACCAGGCTGGCTTCGAACTCCCAGAGATCTGCCTGCCTCTGCCTCCCCTAGTGCTGGGATTACAGGCATGCACCACCGTGCCTGGCTTTAAAAGCCATCTTATAGTAAAGACAAGCTATGCTCATTCCTATTTATGATTAAACATGTTTCTCAAGGATTAGGCTATGCCTCATCTGTAACCTTAACTACAAATGTTCTGTGCTGCCTGTTCCAAGAACGGTGATCATGTCTTTGTTTAAAAAAAAAAGTTAACAACCATCTTGCAACCCTGTTGTGCTGAGATTACCCAGATGGCGAGACCCCCCCCACACACACACAAGAAAGACCACCAGGACTCGATACCAATGCAACAAGCTCAGAGCTTCGGATCACAATCCTTCCTGATAGAGCAGGATAGGAGAGTGATACCGGAGCTTCAGGGGCAATGGGTTTATAAGGAAAAACTGTAATTAGGAGTCAGGGCCACAGGGAAGCAAGGACAAAACCATAAGTGTGGGGGGGGAGAGGGGGGCAGAGGGGAATCATGAGTCTCAGGAATGTAGTCCTTCAGGCAGGTTGGGTGGAGACCATATCTCCAGGGAAAGTTGTGAGTCTTAGGAATGCAGACCTTCAGGAAGGTTGGGTGGAGACCGGATCTCCAGGGAAAGTTGTGAGTCTTAGGAATGCAGACCTTCAGGCAGGTTGGGTGGAGACCAGATCTCCAGGGAAAGTTGTGAGTCTTAGGAATGCAGACCTTCAGGCAGGTTGGGTCCAGGAGGCTGAATCTCCAGGGACCATTGGGTGTTAATTGTATCTCATTGATCCAGTGCAGTTACTGGAGAGTGCTGGCAGATGTCATTCCCAGAACGCAGGGGGAAGGGCACCTGGAGGACAAGTTCTCATACAGACCATCATTAATTGCAGAGTATAAATTACATATAGGATATGGCATTAATTTTGCCCCTACCACCCTACTTTTGTTTCAAAAGATTGTTATAGCTACCCATTCTTATTATGACTACCTGTTCTTATGACTACTTTGTTATGACCACCTTGCAAACGTGTCTTTGCTTCAGGATGTCCTTATGACTAACTTGTTCTTCTTTGGTTCTGCTCCTGTAACCCCACCTATTTTGCCTGCCAAAATCCCCTACCCCTGAGCTGTAAAAGCCTTGTCTTCCTTACATCCAGCACTGACCCCTTAAGCCCTGCCTTAAGGGGAGGCATCCCATGTACATGGATAAAAAAGCTTGTTTTAATTAATTCCTTGCTTTAATTAATTTGGTGATGATGATTAGGTTGGTAGTCTTACTTCTCTCATCCTTGGGATTAACAGCTTACTTATACATTTGAAGCATGTGTCAATGTATTGATAAATGGCCTATAGACCTCACATTATTTGGTTCTGCTGTGTAGGTACTGTTTCCAAATTCAAATGTTCCTTCCTCAATGTAGAAGGAAGGCTGCTGAGATGTCCAGAAGCTCTGAAAACTGCAGGATTCACAGGATTCCTTCCTAACATTACAAATGCAGGAAACACACGCTGGGAAGAAACTACTTGCAAATTGACCAGAAAATTCCATGAATGATGTAGCTTTCACATGTAGTCACTTTTAAATACCAATGAAATATGAGATATGAGATATTTAATATGTGCCACACAACAGATATTAGATGGAGTTTACATATGAGCGTGGGCAGAGAAGGAACAGGGGCATCCGAGAGAGAGAGAGAGAGAGAGAGAGAGAGAGAGAGAGAGAGAGAGAGAGAAGAGAGAAGAGAGGAAGAGAAACAAGAAAGATGGGCTTTTTGTTGATGCAGCTGCCTTTGAGACACCCACTGCTTTGTATGCAACCTCTAAAGCATGTTAACTCCAATAAACTCATTGGTTCATCAAATTAGAGAATTCATTGTTAGTGTACAGCCAATCCCGCTAACTTGCTCTAGGGACCTAGCAATGCCTTATGTCATCACCTGCCACCACCACAAGGTGTGCCTGATGTGTGGGGGAATAAAAGGACCTGCCTACCACTCCAGCTTGCGATCTCTCTCTCTCTCTCTCTCTCTCTCTCTCTCTCTCTCTCTCTCTCTCTCTCTCTCTCTGCCCTCCTGGCCAATCACTCTATCCCTGAAAGACCCCATTTCTAAATGTTGTTTAGTCAAATAGTTTAAGGCTTGTGTAATGCTATTTTGTAAGGCTGTACAATAGTTCAGGGAGGTCACCTGAAAGGCCCAGTCAGACTGGAAAAATACCACCATGTCCCAAGGCTCGCAGATGTCACAAGACTCGTGGTCACCCACCATTTCACAAGGCCTGCACAAACGGTTCTAGGAAACTGCCCTGGGGCAACAGGATGTATGGGAAACTGCCCTGGGGCAACAGGATGTATGATCTGTGAGTAAGCTACTGGTAAAAATAGCCCAACCGTTTCCTGATTCCAAAAGCCCTGACCAGAGCTAAATCTAGCCGCATCAAATTAGCCAATCAAAACCCTGTAATTATGCCTCTCGCTTCTGTAACCCTGCTTCCTGCTTTCCACCCTATAAAAGGGTCTCCTCCCCTTCACTCGGCGCGCCAGCCTCTCCAGAGACTGAGACGCCCGGGTACCCGTCCCCCTACAATAAAGCCTCTTGCGTGTTGCAACCGAAACCTTGGTCTCGCTGGTTCTTGGTGGGGGTCTCCACGTTAAGACCACCGTGCTGGGGGTCTTACATCCCTTCCCCAGTTCCCCTCACCCTTTCCCATAGTAAACCTCCTTTATACCTGATCTGTTGTGTGACTAGTTCCTCAGGAGGGTTACATCTTGGCATGGCGTGCCATGGTGCCACCATCATCCCATTAAATATAACACCCATGGCTTTGTAGATAACCCCTCATTTCACATTGAGGTAACCCTAATAAACTCATTGACTCACCAAGTTAGAGTTGGGTCGTCAACTGTTGGTGCTCTATCTGGAGTAACTAAGCATTTGTGCTCCCGACCCCTAAACAGTCACATAGCAGGCTCTTAGTGACGTGTGTACCAAGGAAAACAAAACAAAACAACAACAACAAACCCACAGCGGTACTCTTGTGTCTCCATAGACAAGCCTGCTCTTCTCCCGTCTTCACTTGAAAGATGACAACACTGACGCATTAGCTTTTAGGCCTTCTCCCTCTCTTCCTTAATACTATGATATTTGTTCATTCTGTATCCTTAGTTTTGCATCTATTTTTTTATAATTGCCAAGTTGACGCATTCAGGTATTATTTATTGTACAATAGGTGTTTTTTCTTTGGAAATCTAAATCAGGCTACTATCCAATTAGTACCTAAGCTTACTCCCCCACCCCACCCCACCTCTGTGCCCCTACCCCTCAATTGCTCTTCTCAAATTGCACTAACTGCAACCCAGATTTGCAGGATGGGACTTCTGCCATATCCAGGTTGTGAAGGAATAAAACACTCTTTTAAGTGTTTTACACTAAAGCCAAACAAATAAAACAACCACAATTCTTTGTGCCTCCGGCCCATAAATACATTCATGCTGCATTTGGGCATCAGGACACTAACCCTTGCTCTCAAATTTAGGACCAAATATTTACAGCTGTTTTGCAGTTTCTTCTAAATGGCCCCAGGCTTCCTTCTTTTAGTTCCTTCCAACCTTAGGGAGGGAAAAAGATTCTGGAGTCTGACACACCTGCTGTGCCCTGTGGGGTCCTGAGGACCTGAGGCCCCATAGGCAACCCCTGGGTTTTGGCTTTCAACCCCCAACCTCCCCACTCCTCCCCCGCCCCCCCCCACACACTCAGAGCAGAATTAAGAGGCAATTAGCCAGGATGGGGGTTGGAGAGGCTTAATGCACTTGTAGATTCTCTTTGCTTTGGTTTCAGGCTAATTCTTTTAGAGCAAAGATCTGGAGGGCAGGCATAGCAGTGCCAGGAGAGTCTGACTCAGATGGGGGGGGGGGGGGAGAATAAACAGACAAAATGCATGAAAGATGCGTAGGGGTACACCATTGCTTTATCTGTCTTCACATGTTAGAGATACTCTGAGGGCCCTGCCTGGATGACACCTCATTCTGTTCATTTACGCAAGAGGAAAGGAATAGTGTCAGATTGCTCAAGTATGGACACCTCTTGGCTTTCAGATCACTGCCTTTGTTGGAAGGTATTCATTCGCAGCATGTGTCCTGTCTCCT